>NC_069501.1:83256582-83476582 GCF_027579735.1 Bombina bombina
AACTGCTGGTGCAATGCTGAATGCCCAAAGCGTAATGCTGTCCGCATTCAGCAATGTCTTTCGGACATGATCGCTGATCGGATCATGACCGACAGACATTTGATAAATAGGCCCCTATATGTAAATGGGACATAAACCATAAAATGTGTAATTATGTATAGTTAAACAGCTTTGCAATATACTTTCATTATTTATTTTTTCTTGTCCTTTAAAGGGACATAATACTCATATACTAAATTACTTGAATGTGATACAGCATAACTGTAAAAAACTGACATGAAAATATCACCTGAACATCTCTATGTAAAAAGATGTTTTACCTCAAAATTTCTTCAGATCACAAAACTAAGTGCTCTGGGAACATTTATACTTCAACTGCTGTCCAGCTGCAGGTTGAAAAAAAAAAATAGCCAATCAGCATCAGCAGTACTGAGGTCATACTTTTCTGTGCTGTGGTCTCATGGGATTTTACTGAATCCTTAAACTGAATATGCCAGATGCACATGCCAGGTGCACAATCTCTTGCAAGTCCTGGGACAAGCATCTTAATGGGCTGCTTAAACCCTCTTTACAGTGGGGTGTGAATACTTAGTACATTTTTGAGGTAAAATGTCTTCCTTTTTACATAGAGATGTTTAGGTGATATTTTCCAGTCAGCTTTTTAAAGCTATGCTGCATCACTTTCAAGTGCTTCAACATTTGGCTTTCATGTCCCTTTAAAGAGAAAATGATTTCATGATTTAGGTAGAACATACAATTTTAAACAACTTTCTATTTTACTTTTTGCTTCATTCTCTTGGTATCATTTGTTGAAGGAGCAACAATGTAACACTGGTTTCTAACTGAATACATGGGTGAGCCAATGGCAATCGGTGTATATATATGCAGCCACCATTTAGCAGCTAAACCCTTGCTGCTTCTGAGCTTTCCTAGATAAACCTTTCAACAAAGGATAACAAGAGAAGGAAGCTAATTGGAAATTTGTTTAAAATTCTATGCTCTAAATCATGAATGTCTAATTATGACTTTACTGTCCCTTTAAGTCTAAATAGTTTGGATTTTCTAGTTTTCACAAGCCTTACTCTGCAATGTATTTTTTTTTTATTGGCATCAGCAAAGATTTTAAGACAAGGAACTACAGAACTATGTTTTACTAACTAAATAACAAGCTTTCTCTACACCAGTAGCAAGACCTGATCTTTGAAAAACAATTGCAACAAACAAAGTGTTAAAGGTTTTCATACTCACATAATATGTTCATTTATTGAAAGACTGCCGCAAATTCTTGTAAGTACAAACTTTTTCTGGAGGGGATTAACAAAAAGTTTCATATATTTCTGATATCACACTTTTAAACTATAACACTTATACTGAAATACGATCATCAAAATGTTACTTTAAGATCGCAATGAACTTCTTTTAGTGATTCAAACATATTAATTGTAAAAATTCTCAAATTTATATAAAATTATTGATGGCGTACATAACATTACTTAAAGGGACACTGAACCCAATTTTTTTCTTTTGTGATTCAAATAGAGCATGCAATTTTAAACAACTTTATAATTTACTCCTTTTATCAATTTTTCTTCGTTCTCTTGCTATCTTTATTTTAAAAAGAAGGCATCTAAGCTATTTTTTTTTTGTTCAGCCCCTGGACAGCCCTTGTTTATTGGTTGGTGAATTTATCCACCAATCAGCAAGAACAACCGAGGTTGTTCACCAAAAAGTGGGCCGGCATCTAAACAAATACTTGCTTTTCAAATAAAGATACCAAGAGAATGAAGAAAATTTGATAATAGGAGTAAATTAGAAAGTTGCTTAAAAATGCACGCTCTAACTGAATCATGAAAGAAAAAATTTGGGTTCAGTGTCCCTTTAATAATAATGACTAACTGAAAAAACAACTTGCAAAATATATATGACAGCCAATATCAACATTGAATTGATTATCTGACACATTTTGCTTTCACTCTAGTAATGTTGCTTTTGTTTCCATGAAAAAGTGTGAAATCCCTTGAAATCCAATAAATCCCTTTTTGTTTTTCAAACATTTATCTTGACTTTACCGTTATATTGTTTTTCAAATTTGAGCTGTTACTCAAGTGTAACAACACATCTAATTCTGCACTCATTTAAAGCCCATTAATACTCTGTGAAAAAGCGTGAGATTAAAATCCTCCTTTTCATAAAAGTAAGAACCATAGGGGTCAAATTATTAAAGTGCGAGCAGACATGATCCGCTAGTGAAATGCTTGTGCAATGCCGTTCCCTGACACATTTATCTGCTTATTGAGATTTTAAGGTAGGTAGATTGTTCTATGACGTATTCATCACAAACTGTTTTTTTTGTTTTTAGGAGGCTGGTTTGACGATTAACTTCATGGAAATGCCCTGATCAGACAACAGAGAGAAAGACCAACTGCACATTATTAAACATTAGCTATGCTTACTTATATACCCTCTACAACTATTATCACCTTAGAAGTATGAGAACATGAAAATGATTACCAGCACAAAGACTACCCATATTCTTCAGTAATTTCTCTTAAATGTCTACCAATAAACAAAGTATTCAGTTGCTATGTATATGTACAAAAAGGAATTAAAATGCCAATAATGTGCCTAAACGTCTTGTTGGGAATGTCTATAAATAACCATATTACATTGTCACCTGTATGTATACAAGGACCAGCAGTACACCGATAATGTCCTACGTAATTAGGCAGTCATTTGTTTGGACAACACATTTAAATAATAGATAAGATAAGGGTTAAACATATATCTGCCTGGCAACTGCCCAATGAGCCACCCATCATAGTTGTTTCTGTTGGGTTTTACCATCCTCATTTGTACATAATATAACTAAATTGCACCAAGTCTTTGGTTGCTATAATAAATACTGAGTGAACAAGCACTATTTGGGTGTATTTTGGTGCATGCCAAAAAGGCAATATTGGAATTGGCAGAATATTTTAAGGGAGATTTCTATGACATACTCCTGTGCACTCAATATTATTTATTTTGTAAATGTACTAGCCTATTTATCTTGTGAGTGTGCATGAACCCTAGTTGTGAGAAAAATATAAGACAAATATAAGCTATCATTGTGGGTGGTGTTTTTTTGGGGGGTTGCCATCTTTTCTAACACCAATGACAGCACAACAACTAAATATACCATTGACTCTGTATTGCTTAAAGGAACAGTAAACTCGAAATTGATTTCACATTTCTAATAGAGCATGTAACTTTAAAAAACTTTCCAATTTACTTCTATTATAAGTAAATTTGATAATTGATATGATTTTGAAAGTGTCTTAAAATGGTATTCTCCATCTGAAAATTGAAAGCTTTATTTTGGCGTTTATATACCTTTAAAGGACCAGTAAACACAGTAGATTTGCATAATCAACAAATGCAAGATAACAAGACAATACAATAGCACTTAGTCTGAACTTCAAATGAGAAGTAGATTTTTTTTCCAGCAAATTTCAGTTATGTCTATTTCCACTCCCCCTGTACCATGTGATAGCAATCAGCCAATCACAAATTCATATACGTATAGTCTGTGAATTCTTGCACATGCTCAGTAGGAGCTGGTGACTCAAAAAGTGTAAATATAAAAGACTGTGCACATTTTGTTAATGGAAGTAAATTGGAAAGTTGTTTAAAATTATATGCTGTATCTGAATCATAAAAATTAAATTTGACCTGAGTGTCCCTTTAAGCTGTGACCTTTTCTAGCCTATCTTTCACTGTCATTGGGCTAGATTCATGGACACTCGTCAGGCTGCTTGTCATTAAAGAAGCCTATGTTCAAAATGAATTGCGGCTCACTTCAACGATATTTTCTAGCCAATCTAGAGTGAGCAATTCCTGACATTAAAGGGACATTTAACACTTTGAGATGGTAATATAAAATGATAAATCTTATCTATAAATAAAGTCTACATTATACTTTCATGATTTATTTTGTCCCCTTTTCCTTTAATTCCATTCTGAAATTGTGAGCTTTTCAGTTCCTGGAAGTGCAGAACATTGTTATATTCCACACAGCCATTGGCTGCACACTCGAGTGACCTATTTATAACTGTCTCTAATTGGCTACATCAGAGAAGGTAACCTAAGTTACAAAATGGCAGCTCCTATTGTTTTATAGACGCTACATTTTACACTTAGTTTGTCAATATTTAAACAGCTAATTAAACTTTAAAATATACATCTACGTGTTATTCTCAGACTAATCTTTTCTTTGAATGCATCATTCTATCTAGCATTTATTTAGTGTATAATGTCCCTTCAACATAGATAATTGTGTTAAATTGCCCACTACACAATATCTTGCACAGCAAAGAAGAACCGTTGGCAACACATAAAAGCAAAAATTACTATTGCAACATTTTGGAAACAGACTTGTTAAAGGGACAGTCTAGGCCAAAATAAACTTTCATGATTCAGATAGAGCATGTCATTTTAAACAATTTTCCAATTTACTTTTATCACCAATTTTGCTTTGTTCTCTTGGTATTCTTAGTTGAAAGCTTAACCTAGGAGGTTCATATGCTAATTTCTTAGACCTTGAAGGCCACCTCTTTTCAGATTGCATTTTAACAGTTTTTCACCACTAGAGGGTGTTAGTTCACGTATTTCATATAGATAACACTGTGCTCGTGCACGTGAAGTTATCTGGGCGCAGGCACTGATTTGCTAGACTGCAAGTCTGTCAAAAGACCTGAAAAAAGGGGCAGTTTGCAGAGGCTTAGAAGCAAGATAATCACAGAGGTTAAAAGTATATTATTATAACTGTGTTGGTTATGCAAAACTGGGGAATGGGTAATAAAGGGATTATATATCTTTTAAAACAGTAAAAATTCTGGTGTAGACTGTCCCTTTAAACGTGTTCTGTAAACATGTGTAAATATTTCCATGTCTGTTTTGTTATGTTAAAGTTATGTCGCTGTATAGAACAGAATTGGCCTCGGCAATCTCACAGAAATGAAGAATTTGACTGTGGCCATTACAGGGTATTGCTCTTCTCTTTAGAGGCGTGGTCAAGTTTTTTTTTTTTTACCTAAACCTTGACTCAACATGTAAGGAATACACTGACAAAGTCATGTGTCATTATATGTGTATAGCTACTCAAAGTCATTATACTCTGCAGCATACTCATCAGCATACTCATATTTATACAGAGCAATGCACTCATCAGGGTATAGTGTATAGAAACTTACAACATTATACAGTGTGCATGCCTATTATATGTTTGTATGTATTTATGTGCATATATATTTATATATATATATATATATATATATATATATATATACACACACACTGTATATATAATCACAATCATTATCCAGAGAAGCATGTATATTATTGCTTATTACTAAGTTACTTTCTGGGGGGGGGGGACATTTACATTTTTTTCCAGCTACTGCTGATGAGATTGTCTTTGTTTTTAATTTCATTATTTATCTTGAACTTTTTTTTATTATTTTCTTTTCTGAATGTTAGAGTGGATTGTTTTATAAATGGAGCTCAAACACGTTCTATTGTGCTAAAAGAAACACATTTTTTAAGAAATCTGTCCTTGTAGCTTTCCAACACAGTTTAAATTTAATCAGATTTATTCAGCTTTTTCTTGACTTCTAAGATAACTGTTGCTCTTTTTTACAAACATTCACTACTGTGAATTCCAGAGAAAAACTTGCCAAAAATACCGGATAATTTTTAGCATTTTTTCTATAACTCTATTTAAACAGAAATAGAGCCTTGGTTTTTTTATTTTTTATTTACCTGTCAAAACTATCGGCTAGATTACGAGTTGTGTGTTAGGGTAAAAAAGCAGCGTTAACATGTCCTAACGCTGCTTTTTTACGCCCGCTGGTATTACGAGTCTTGAAGGTTTAGGGTCCCCGCGCACTTTTTTGGCCTTACCGCAAAACAACTTATGTAAACTTTGTAAATCCTTTTTTTATGGGACTTCTATAGCGCCGTTATTACGAGTCTGTCCTGGGAGGCCAAAAAGTGAGCGGTATGCATATATGTGTATCCACCAATCAGCAGCTAGTAACCAGCTTCTGAGCCTACTTTATCAACAAAGGATACCAAGAAAACTGAGCAAATTAGATAATACAAGTAAATTGGCAAGTTGTTTAAAATTGTATGTTTTATCTGAATCATCAAGGACATTTTTTGGGTCTTATGTCGTTTTAACAGGAATTACACAGACAATAATGTTCTTTTAGCCTCAATTTAAATTCAATCAGGTTTAATTTTACATTTTTAGAGGCAAAAAAAGATCTTTTTACATGCCTTTAAATGTTGCTCTGTTTTAAGAATGAAAGATCATTTTATAAGAACATTGATGATTTAAATGTTTGGATATTTAAAAGGGATTAATTTAAAATGAATACAAAGTGTTAAAAGGAAAATTTTAAATGTCATGACTTGTTCTCAATCCCAAATAAATGGTATTCTACAGTGTCCATTTTAGGACATCCTTGCTCCCTCCTCCAATACTCCCTACTCCCTCCTTTAAAACTCCATGTTCCCTCCTGCAAAACTCCCTCCTTTCTCCTCCCTCCCCCAAAACTCCCTCCTCCATCCTTTAAAACTCCATGCTCCCTCCTTCAAAACTCCCTCCTTTCTCCTCCCTCCCCCAAAACTCCCTCCTCCATCCTTTAAAACTCCATGCTCCCTCCTGCAAATCTCCATTGTACCTCAGTTATCAGACATCAGGTATCAGACATCAGGACTCAGGTGTCAGACATCAGGAGTCGGCATCGGGTGTCAGGCATCAGGTATCAGACATTAGGACTCAGGTGTCAGACATCAGGAGTCAGACGTCAGGTGTCAGACATCAGGGCTCAGGTGTCAGACATCAGGAGTCAGGTGTCAGACATCAGGTGTCAGATATCAGACGTCAGGTGTCAGACATCAGGACTCAGGTGTCGGACATCAGGAGTCAGACATTAGGTATCAGACATCAGGTATAAGGTGTCAGACATCAGGTGTCAGACATCAGGTATCAGACATCAGGACTCAGGTGTCAGACATCAGGTGTCAGGAGTTAAACATTAGGTATCAGACATCAGGTATCAGACATCAGGACTCAGGTGTCAGACATCAGGTGTCAGGCATCAGGTGTCAGACATCAGGTATCAGAAGTCAGGTATCAGACATCAGGTGTCAGACATCAGGACTCAGGAGTCAGACATCAGGAGTCAGACATCAGGACTCAGGTGTCAGACATCAGGTGTCAGACATCAAAGCCATCCTTGTATATATTTTAAATGTTGTGATATATATCTGTTCAGGAGTTTATATACTACAAGTTAAAATGTATATTTTTGAAAAATAAAAAAATATATATTTATTTTTTTCATAAATCTTTACTATAACAAATATAACATAAAAAAGGTATGATTGCGCTATATAAGCTTCTGACTGTGGATAGCTAATATTGTATAAAAAATATAATAGGATGGCATTGATAGTTGAAGGATTATATGATTGCCTGATGAAAAAAAATACATTATGAGCAGATATTTTTTCAAAATGATGTCTGATACCTGACGTCTGATACCTGACGTCTGATACCTAGATCCTGATGTCTGATACCTGATGTCTGACACCTGAGTCCTGATGTCTGATACCTGACATCTGATACCTGATGTCTGACACCTGATGTCTGATACCTGGTGTCTGACACCTGAGTCCTGATGTCTGACTCCTGATGTCTGAAACCTGATGTCTGACTCCTGACAACTGATGTCTGATACCTGATGTCTGACACCTGAGTCCTGATGTCGGATACCTGAGTCCTGATGCCTGACTCCTGATGTCTGAAACCTGATGTCTGACTCCTGACACCTGATGTCTGACACCTGAGTCCTGATGTCTGATACCTGATGTCTGACACCTGATGTCTGATACCTGATATCTGATACCTAATATCTGACACCTGATACCTGATGTCTGATACCTAATGTCTGACTCCTGACACCTGATGTCTGATACCTGACACCTGACTCCTGATGTCTGACACCTGATGTCTGACACCTGATGTCTGACTCCTGATGTCTGACACCTGAGTCCTGATGTCTGATACCTGATGCCTGACTCCTGGTGTCTGACACCTGACGTCTGACTCCTGATACCTGATGCCTGACACCTGATGTCTGATAACTGAGGTACAATGGAGTTTTGCAGGAGGGAGCATGGAGTTTTAAAGGATGGAGGAGAGAGTTTTGGGGGAGGGAGGAGAAAGGAGGGAATTTTGCAGGAGGGAGCATGGAGTTTTAAAGGATGGAGGAGGGAGTTTTGAGGGAGGGAGGAGAAAGGAGGGAGTTTTACAGGAGGGAGCATGGAGTTTTAAAGGATGGAGGAGGGAGTTTTGGGGGAGGGAGGAGAAAGAAGGGAGTTTTGCAGGAGGGAGCATGGAGTTTTAAAGTAGGGAGGAGGGAGTATTGGAGGAGGGAGCAAGGATGTCCTAAAATGGACACCGTAGTATTGAAACGCACACGGCAATTATCATTAATTATTAATGAGATTGGGAATTGCATTTTGGTTTCCTTTTGGCTGTCAATTTCAGCTTTCAGGATGGTTGCAAATGCAATTAGCCTACAGAGTGGCAGATTACGAGTGGCATGCTAACAGTTATGCGTGAACAGAAAGGGGTTTATTGCAGGTGTTTGCATGCATCAGGTTTTGAGCTTATATTACAAGTTGAAAGTAAACGCAATCACTCGAGTGCAATTCAAGTTAACAAGCGTCATGATAGCTTGTAACTCAGAGCTCTGGTTAACTGTTTAGCAAAACCAAAAAGTGTTACAAAACACACGAAATTAAATTTGAAAGTACAGTTACACTCATAATAATAACATCTAATTTAAAAAAAAAATTACAGCAAAAAGTTTTAAGGGCTCAAAGATATGAGGTCTCAGGTGCTAGAAAAATTGGCAGGCAAAGGGCTGTAATATAGAGATACATACAAATACATGTCTATATATATATATATATATATATATATATATATATATATATATATATGTGTGTGTGTGTGTGTGTGTGTTTGTATCTATGTATTTGATGTATTTATATGTGTATATATGTATTTATATGTGTATATATGTATTTACAGACATATAAAAGCACATAAATACATGTGTACACATACAGTTGTATGCAAAAGTTTAGGCACCCCTGACAATTTCAATGATTCTCATTTATAAACAATTGGGTGTTTGGATCAGTAATTTCATTTTCATCTATCAAATAACTGAAGGACACAGTAATATTTCAGTAGTGAAATTAGGTTTAACATAAAATGTGCAATATGCATCAAAACAAAATTAGACAAGGTGCATAAATTTGGGCACCCTTGTTATTTTGTTGATTTGAATACCTGTAACTACCTAGCACTGATTAATTGGAACACACAATTGGTTTGGTGAGTCCATTAAGCCTTGAACTTCATAGGCAGGTGCATCCAATCATGAGGAAAGGATTATTAAGGTGGCCAATTGCAAGTTGTTGTTCTCTTTGACTCTTCTCTGAAGAGTGGCAACATGGGGGCCTCAAAACAACTCTCAAATGACCTGAAAACAAAGATTATTCAACATTATGGTTTAGGTGAAGGCTACAAAAAGCTATCACAGAGATTTAAGCCATCAGTGTCCACTGTGAGGAACATAGTGAGCAAATGGAAGACCACATGCACAGTTCTTGTTAAGGCCAGAAGTGGCAGGCCAAGTAAAATATCGGAGAGGCAAAGGCAAAGGATGGTGAGAATGGTCAAAAACAGCCCACAGACCACCTCCAAAGACCTACAACATCATCTTGCTGCAGATGGTGTCACTGTGCATCGTTCAACAATTCAGCGCATTTTGCACAAGGAGAAGCTGTATGGGAGAGTGACCAGATTCTGAGTCTACCTTTTCAACAAAGGATACCAAGAAAACTGAGCAAATTAGATAATACAAGTAAATTGGCAAGTTCTTTAAAATTGTATGTTTTATCTGAATCATCAAGGACATTTTTTGGGTTTCATGTCGCTTTAACAGGAATTACACAGACAATAATGTTCTTTTAGCCTCAATTTAAATTCAATCAGGTTTAATTTTACATTTTTAGAGGCAAAAAAAGATCTTTTTACATGCCTTTAAATGTTGCTCTGTTTTAAGAATGAAAGATCATTTTATAAGAACAATGATGATTTAAATGTTTGGATATTTAAAAGGGATTAATTTAAAATGAATACAAAGTGTTAAAAGGAAAATTGTAAATGTCATGACTTCAACTTGTTCTCAATCCCAAAGAAATGGTATTCAAACGCACACGGCAATTATCAGTAATTATTAATGAGATTGGGAATTGCATTTTGGCTTCCTTTTGGCTGTCAATTTCAGCTTTCAGGATGGTTGCAAATGCAATTAGCCTACAGAGTGGCAGATTACGAGTGGTGCGCTAACAGTTATGCGTGAACAGAAAGGGGTTTATTGCAGGTGTTTGCACGCATCAGTTTTGGAGCTCATATTACAAGTTGAAAGTAAACGCAATCACTCGAGCGCAATTCAAATTAACGAGTGTCACGATAGCTCGTAACTCAGAGCTCTGGTTAACTGTTTAGCAAAACTAAAAAGTGTTACAAAACACACGAAAATACATTTGAAAGAACAGTTACACTCATAATAATAACATCTAATTAAAAAAAAAAATTACAGAAAAAAGTTTTAAGGGTTCAAAGATATGAGGTTTTAGGTGCTAGAAAATTAGGCAGGCAAAGGGCTTTAATATAGAGATACATACATATACTTGTCTAAATATGTATATGTATGTGTATGTATATATATATATATATATATATATATATATATATATATATATATATATATATATATATATATATATATATATATAAAAATGTGTTTGGGTGTACCTGTGTATTTTATGTATTTATATGTGTATATATGTATTTACAGACTCAAGGGAGGAAAGCATAATTATGTCACTATATAAAGCCCTGGTAAGACCTCACCTTGAGTATGGAGTGCTGTTCTGGGGACCAATCGCAAAAAAAGATATTGCAGAACTAGAAAAAGTTCAGAGAAGGGCCACAAATCTAATAAGGGGATTGGAGAATTTAACCTATGAGGAAAGGCTAGCCAAACTGGGTTTGTTTTCTTTAGAAAAAAGGCGCTTAAGAGGTGACATGATTACTTTATATAAATATATTCAAGGCCCATAAACAGAGATGGCAGAAGCTCTGTTTGTTCCAAGAAAATTGTTTGTGACCAGAGGTCACAATTTAAGGTTGGAGGAAAGGAGATTTAATCTCTTGCAACGGAAAGGTTTTTTTACCATAAGAGCAATAAAATTGTGGAACTCATTACCAAAGGAGGTAGTGAATGCCAATATCCTAGATACATTTAAAAAATATTTGGATACATTTCTGTCTATAAACAGAATTCATGGATATGATTGCTAGTATTAAATGGGTCACCTTTTAGTGGGATTATTTAAGCTTAACTGGAGCTTTTTGTATATATTTTAGATTTGTATAGGTTGAGCTCGATGGACTTAGGTCTTTTTTCAACCTCATCTACTATGTGACTATGTAACTATGTAACATAAATACATATGTACACATACAGTTGTATGCAAAAGTTTAGGCACCCCTGACAATTTCCATGATTTTCATTTATAAACAATTCGGTGTTTGGATCACTAATTTCATTTTGATCTATCAAATAACTGAAGGACACAGTAATATTTCAGTAGTGAAATTAGGTTTAACAGAAAATGTGCAATATGCATCAAAACGAAATTAGACAGGTGCATAAATGTGGGCACCCTTGTCATTTTATTGATTTGAATACCTGTAACTACATAGCACTGATTAATTGGAACACACAATTGGTTTGGTGAGCCCATTAAGCCTTGAACTTCATAGAAAGGTGCATCCAATCATGAGAAAAGGTATTTAAGGTGGCCAATTGCAAGTTGTTGTTTTCTATGACTCTCCTCTGAAGAGTGGCAACATGGGGGCCTCAAAACAACTCTCAAATGACCTGAAAACAAAGATTGTTCAACATTATGGTTTGGTGGAAGGCTACAAAAAGCTATCACAGAGATTTATGCTGTCAGTGTCCACTGTGTGGAACATAGTGAGGAAATGGATGACCACAGGCACAGTTCTTGTTAAGGCCAGAAGTGGCAGGCCATGTAAAATATCGGAGAGGCAAAGGATGGTGAGAACGGTCAAAAACAGCCCACAGACCAACTTCAAAGACCTACAACATCATCATCTTGCTGCAGATGGTGTCACTGTGCATCATTCAACAATTCAGCACACTTTGCACAAGAAGAAGCTGTATGGGAGAGTGATGCGGAAGGAGCTTTTTCTGCACACACACCACAAAGAGAGTCGCTTGAGGTATGCAAACGTACATTTGGACACGCCAGCTTTATTTTGGAAGAAGGTGCTGTGGACTGATGAAACAAAGATTGAGTTATTTGGTCATAACAAGGGGCTTATGCATGGCGACAAAAGAACACAGCGTTCCAAGACAAACACTTGCTACCCACAGTAACATTCGGTGGATGTTCCATCATGCGGTGTGACTGTGTGGCCAGTGCCGGTACTGGGAATCTTGTTAAAGTTGAGGGTCACATGGATTCCACTCAATATCAGCAAATACTTGAGAATAATGTTGAGGAATCAGTCACAGTTGAAGTTACGCCGGGGCTGGATATTGCAACAAGACAACGACCCAAAACACTGCTCTGCATTTATGCAGAGGAACAAGTACAATGTTCTGGAATGGCCGTCCTAGTCCCCAGACCTGAATATCATTGAAAATCTGTGGGGTGATTTGAAGCGGGCTGTCCATGCTCGGCAACCATCAAACCTAACTGAACTGGAGATGTTTGGCAAGGTGGAATGGTCCAAAATAACTTCATCCAGAATCCAGACACTCATTACAGGCTATAGGAAGCGTCTAGAGGCTGTTATTTCTGCTAAAGGAGGCTCTACTAAATATTGATGAGATATATATTCATGGAGGGCTTGGATGAGATAAATATTCATGGAGGGCTTGGATCAAGGAGTAAACATCTACTAACACTGTGCAGATAAAATACCTCATAGTGAATGAGGTAAAACCAAGTGAGTGCGGATGTTTCTTCTTCCTATATGTGTATCTATATATAAAAAACATATTACACTAGGAGTGCCTCTGTGTGCTTGTCTATCTCTACACTTTTCCAGACATTCGGGAGGGACCTTCCTCTACACGGGATCGCTCCATACCAGATGAGCTGCCGTTTTTTTGGCACCCAGGAGCAGGTACTGCGGACTATATGAAAAATTACGGCTCCAAAGACTTTCCATTCTAAAATCTGTGTGGGACTATTAAATTAATAAATATTTTCCGTCTCAAACAAGGAGTAAAGTATTAGCATTTGAGAGGGTTTCTTAGTGTTCACTAAACCACTATGCACAGTGTGAGACAGACTTGGCACTTTGTTTGTAGAGTGTGTGCCTGAGTCAGACGGCTGATCACTTTCATTTACAGAAGAGGTAGGAGTTACTCAGCAAATGTTTT
This sequence comes from Bombina bombina, assembly GCF_027579735.1. Lineage (NCBI taxonomy): Eukaryota > Metazoa > Chordata > Amphibia > Anura > Bombinatoridae > Bombina > Bombina bombina. The sequence goes on from NC_069501.1 coordinate 83,270,196, forward strand.
TTTATTTCTTTGTGCAATTTAAGATTGTAACTTCAGTGTGGTAGTAGTTGTATGGTGGGGCCAGGGGTCCATAAAAACACATTTTTTTAGCAGCAGTGGATTTATGATTATTTGACAATGCTGTAGAAATTCTATATTTAAAACCATGCAGAAATGTTTCCTCCTCAATACACAAATGATATATATTACATTCCAGTTTACTGCCCCTTTATGAAAGGACTTTCCAGATACAAGGAGGAATTTTATCTAAGATTTTTACATCTGCATAACATGTTATACTCTCAGACTATCGGCTAGATTTAGAGTTCTGCGGCCAAAGGGGTGCGTTAGCTACACATGCTTTTTTTCCCCCGCACCTTTTAAATACTGCTGGTACTTAGAGTTCACAGAATGGCTGCGTTAGGCTCCAAAAAAGGAGCGTAGATCATATTTACCACCACTGCAACTCTAAATACCAGCGTTGCTTACGGACGCGGCCAGCTTCAAAAACGTGCTCGTGCACGATTCCCCCATAGAAAACAATGGGGCAGTTTGAGATGAAAAAAAACCTAACACCTGCAAAAAAGCAGCGTTCAGCTCCTAACGCAGCCCCATTGTTTCCTATGGGAAACACTTCCTAAGTCTGCACCTAACACCCTAACATGAACCCCGAGTCTAAACACCCCTAACCTTACACTTATTAACCCCTAATCTGCCGCCCCCGCTATCGCTGACACCTGCATATTTTTTTAACCCCTAATCTGCCGCTCCGTATACCGCCGCAACCTACATTATACCTATGTACCCCTAATCTGCTGCCCCTAACACCGCCGACCCCTATATTATATTTATTAACCCCTAATCTGCTCCCCACAACGTCGCCGCCAGCTACCTACAATAACCCTTAATCTGCCGATCGGATCTCGCCGCTAGTCTAATAAATGGATTAACCCCTAAAGCTAAGTTTAACCCTAACACTAACACCCCCCTAAATTAAATATAATTTAAATCTAACGAAATAAATTATCTCTTCTTATATAAATTATTCCTATTTAAAGCTAAATACTTACCTGTAAAATAAACCCTAATATAGCTACAATATAAATTATAATTATATTGTAGCTATTTTAGGATTAATATTTATTTTACAGGCAACTTTGTAATTATTTTAAACAGGTACAATAGCTATTAAATAGTTAATAACTATTTAATAGCTAAAATAGTTAAAATAATTACAAAATTACCTGTAAAATAAATCCTAACCTAAGTTACAATTAAACCTAACACTACACTATCAATAAATAAATTAAATAAACAACCTACAATTACCTACAATTAAACCTAACACTACATTATCAATAAATTAATTAAATAAAATACCTACAAATAACTACAATGAAATAAAGTAACTAAAGTACAAAAAATAAAAAAGAACTAAGTTACAAAAAATAAAAAAATATTTACAAACATTAGAAAAATATTACAACACTTTTAAACTAATTACACCTACTCTAAGCCCCCTAATAAAATAACAAAGACCCCCAAAATAAAAAAATGCCCTACCCTACCTAAATTAAAAAAGTTCAAAGCTCTTTTACCTTACCAGCCCTTAAAAGGGCCATTTGCGGGGCATGCCCCAAAGAATTCAGCTCTTTTGCCTGTAAAAATAAACATACAATACCCCCCCCAACATTACAACCTACCACCCACATACCCCTAATCTAACCCAAACCCCCCTTAAATAAACCTAACACTAATCCCCTGAAGATCTCCCTACCTTGTCTTCACCTCACCGGGTTCAGCGATCGGTCCAGAAGAGGGTCCGAAGTCTTGATCCAAGCGGCGGCTGAAGAACTCCATCATCGGGCTGAAGTCGGAAGTCCATCATCGGGATGAAGTCTTCTATCAAGCCGCATCTTCAATCTTCTTTCTTCCGGAGCGGAGCGGAGCCATCTTCTTCCCAGCCGACGCGGATCCAACCTCTTCAAGCGACGCCTACTCGCCGAATGACGGTTCCTTTAAATGACATCATCCAAGATGGCGTCCCTCGAATTCCGATTGGCTGGTAGGATTCTATCAGCCAATCGGAATTAAGGTAGGAATATTCTGATTGGCTGATGGAATCAGCCAATCAGATTCAAGTTCAATCCGATTGGCTGATCCAATCAGCCAATCAGATTGAGCTCGCATTCAATTGGCTGATTGATATATAGACACTTTTGACTAATCCCCTAACGATCCATATCCCACAATATGACAAGATCGTTCATTTGCAGCCTAACTCACTAAAAACATTATAGGACTTAGACAAACTAGGAAGCTTTTATTTAGTATGTTATTGAAGCAAAAATGACAAGAACACACATAGATAACGGCTTTTTATGTAGCTGCCCATGGAAATTTTTCTGGGTATATTAATAGAGAAAGGATGTTCATATTATTGATCAGAAATATCACAGGAATATATCAATTATCGACTACACTCTTTTTTTCTTCTTTTTTACATGTGACACATGAATGTACAATTTTATACACAAAAGGTTAATATTTTAAAATTTCAATTTGCAAAGTACATTCTTTCTTTTCAATAACAAATTAGCCTCAGAGACACCTGACAGTTTACACAGGTGAGAATCAATTAGGAACACACCCCTTACAATGGATACAATAGTTTGTTTGTAGGGTATAAAAGGCAGAGGTAGGAATGAGTATGATATGCCTGATGAAACGGTTTGCTAACCGAGAAACGCGTTGCAATCATTGGGGCCAACTGGGTGACCCTGTAATCCACTTTTTATAACAACCTTGGTGTGGTTTTTTAACTTTTTGTTTTTAATAAATATTTGCCAACTTTTATTTCTGGAGTGGATCTTATTTCCTACCTTCTGCCTACCACCACTGCAAAGGACACAGCTACTGAGAAGCATTAAGCCTGCTATTCTGTTGCATTTCTATATGTCTTTATCCAGACAGTACTACACATGAGGCACCCCTCTGTTGTTTTCTATTTAACCTTTTAAAAGTACTTTTCTTCTTCTAGCCATCTACCCAGATCATTAATGTACTATTTTGAATTCACAGAATTATTTTTGTTTGCACATTTACAAATATGATTCTTTAAAAAGTGATCTCTTAATTTCTGCATTTTTTTTTTATCATGCATGTCACACACTGATGATTTAGGGGATGCAAGGTGCATACATGTTTCCTCCTGTGAGTGTTTCTGTGGGTTTCTGTGTTTATGTCTTTGTGCTTTGGTTTGTGTCTCTATGAGTGTGTATGTATTTTTTTTTCTGATGGTATCTCTGTGAGGGTGGGTGTGTATGTCTTTGTGCATTTTCTGTGGTTGTCTGTGAGGGTGTGTGCATATGTCTTTGAGCTTTTTCTATGGGTGTCTCTGTGAGGGTGGGCGTGTGTTTGTCTTTGTGTATTTTCTCTGGATGCCTGTGTGAGGGTGGGTATGTGTGTCTGTGTTTTCTGTGGATGTCTCTGTGAGGGTGTGTGTGTGTGTGTATGTATGTCTGTGTTTTCTGTGGATGTCTCTGTGAGGGTGTGTATTTTTTGTGGGTGTCTCTGTGAGGGTGTGTGTATGTCTTTGTGTGTTTTCTGTGGATGTCTCAGTGAGGGTGTGTATGTATGTCTTTATGTGTTTTCTGTGGGTGTCTGTGTGTGTATGTTTGTGTGTTTTCTGAGGCTGTCTCTGTTGGTGTTTCCTTGGATGTACAGGGAGTGCAGAATTATTAGGCAAGTTGTATTTTTGAGGATTAATTTTATTATTGAACAACAACCATGTTCTCAATGAACCCAAAAAACTCATTAATATCAAAGCTGAATAGTTTTGGAAGTAGTTTTTACTTTGTTTTTAGTTATAGCTATTTTAGGGGGATATCTGTGTGTGCAGGTGACTATTACTGTGCATAATTATTAGGCAACTTAATAAAAAACAAATATATACCCATTTCAATTATTTATTTTTACCAGTGAAACCAATATAACATCTCAACATTCACAAATATACATTTCTGACATTCAAAAACAAAACAAAAACAAATCAGTGACCAATATAGCCACCTTTCTTTGCAAGGACACTCAAAAGCCTGCCATCCATGGATTCTGTCAGTGTTTTGATCTGTTCACCATCAACATTGCGTGCAGCAGCAACCACAGCCTCTCAGACACTGTTCAGAGAGGTGTACTGTTTTCCCTCCTTGTAAATCTCACATTTGATGATGGACCACAGGTTCTCAATGGGGTTCGGATCAGGTAAAGATTTTCTTCTTTTATATCCTTTCTTGCTGGCGTCTGAGTCGGACTGGAGCTCTCTGCCCTTTACCAATCCAGCCACGGGCCCATCCATCTGGCCCATCAAGACTCACTCTCATTTCATCAGTCCATAAAACCTTAGAAAAATCAGTCTTGAGATATTTCTTGGCCCAGTCTTGACGTTTCAGCTTGTGTGTCTTGTTCAGTGGTGGTCGTCTTTCAGCCTTTCTTACCTTGGCCATGTCTCTGAGTATTGCACACTTTATGCTTTTGGGCACTCCAGTGATGTCGCAGCTCTGAAATATGGCCAAACTGGTGGCAAGTGGCATCTTGGCTGCTGCACGCTTGACTTTTCTCAGTTCATGGGCAGTTATTTTGCACCTTGGTTTTTCCATACGCTTCTTGCGACCCTGTTGACTATTTTGAATGAAACGCTTGATTGTTCGATGATCACGCTTCAGAAGCTTTGCAATTTTAAGAGTGCTGCATCCCTCTGCAAGATATCTCACTATTTTTGACTTTTCTGAGCCTGTCAAGTCCTTCTTTTGACCCATTTTGCCAAAGGAAAGGAAGGTGCCTAATAATTATGCACACCTGATATAGGGTGTTGATGTCATTAGACCACACCCCTTCTCATTACAGAGATGCACATCACCTAATATGCTTAATTGGTAGTAGGCTTTCGAGCCTATACAGCTTGGAGTAAGACAACATGCATAAAGAGGATGATGTGGTCAAAATACTCATTTGCCTAATAATTCTGCACTCCCTGTATGTGAAAGTTTGAGTTTGTGTGTGTGTGTCCATTGTCTGTTCCTTTTTAGGACATTTTTACCTTACTACTGATTATTCACATCTTTCTACAGACTTTGAGACTAATGAGACCTTTCCGGAAGTCACCAATCTACCATTTAACCTTTAAATTATTGTTTAGGCAGTTCAGGGCCCTTCCTTTCAGCCACTGCATGCTGTTGTCATCATTTAGTTGACATCTTCCTTTGCAAAAAGATAATCAGAACTCCATATTTTGTTTTCTAAATCTCCTTTTTTTTTACAAAACTGTAGTTTACCTCATTACTTGTCAGGTCAATGTAAACAAGTGCTAAATGTCTGTTTGGGTGTCTGTGTCTGAGTTTCTTTGCGTGTTTGCTAGAGTGTCTATATGTGAATCCTTATGTGTGAGTGTGTGTGTGTTTCAGTGTATGAGTGTGTCTGTGTGTTTGTATGTTACTACCTTTACAACATTTCCAAGTTTAAATAGACACTTAAGAATAAAGTGCATATACGTTTTAGTCACTTGGTCAAAAATTGCACATGTCAAAGGAGGGGGGCGGGGGGCCTGATCAATGGTTAAGTCAGGGCCCCCAAAATCTGAAATATTAATATTTTCATGTCGGATTAGTGCACTTGAGAATATGCAATCGGGTTTGCATGCGAGTAGGGTGTCATGTTTTTTTCCACTTTATTTGCTCCATTCATTTCAATGGGTGAATACGTTAACGTGTGCGCGATATCCTAACCTTGAGCAATTTTTTTTTTACTTTCAACTGCTAATATGAGCGCTAGCCAATAAACGCAAAAAGCTTACTTCTAGTGTAGTTAGCACGAGAGCGGAAGTGTTAAATAACGCTCCACTTGCAATCTGGCCCAAAATATCTTAGTTCTCATAGGTTTTCCAATGTTTACCCACTCTCAATGTAGGAAATTTCTGTTTTCTAAATGCATTGCTCAGGTAAGTGTGGCAAAAAAAAATAATTAATCAGAGATTTTTTTTTGTTTATGCAATGAGATAGCCAAGGAAATTTAGAGTTTTTTATATGATAAACTCTAAAATATTGATTGGAGCCCCTGTTTGGAAGCCCTTGTTTGGAAGAGAATACATAAAAAAAAAAAAATTCTAACATTTAAATTGTATTGAAAATATCTATTGAGTACACAAAAGTATAGTTTACAATCCAGTGGGCAAAATACACAGTTGGATTCATTACATTTTACAATAATTGAACAAGAAGCTGTGAACTGATCATGCTGCCCAGGTAAGTCTCTTATATCCCTGTCCCATTTTCTAGTCCCTCCCCTAGACCTATCCCTATCTCTCCCCCTATCCCTGCCTATTTATTTTGTTTGCCTGCAGCTCCCCCCTCCCTCCCCCAACAACTTGGTATGGAGGGGGGAACTACCGGCTTGTTGTGCTCCTCCATTGTCCCACCCACTTACTGTGCTCCCTGCCCATCTGGGCACTCCACACTCATTACATTTTACAATAATTGAACAACAAACAATATTAACAGCAAATATGAGTCAACCTCCAGCGACACTACTGAAACAAATCACCTTTTATTATATGGAATTATATTATGAAATTTCTCAAATGTCTTAATACCAGCGCTGTCCATGGGTACAAGCCATATAAGTAATACAATAATACAATACTTGTAAGAGAAAAGAAAAAAATTGTCAAATACAGGAGGAATTGAGGACCCTATTCCCATGGGAAATTATAATTAATTTGATTTATTCTAAAACACTATACTAAACATGTTAAGTTAGAATAAGTTATTGTTTAACACGAGGTCACTGCACATACATAGTTTTTAATTACATAGCTTTATATGTGGATATAATACAACAAAAACCATACACAAAAATAGTGCAAATGAAAGAGCGCTCTGTAAATAAAAAGTGTGTTAATATGAAATGAAATGATAAGATGATGTGACAGTTTCAGATAAATATCGCACATACAATGCAAGTAAATACACAATGCAAGTGAATAAGTATACACTACAAGTGGATATTCCAGACACAACAAAAGGATATAATTGCTTCAGGAAATCAATGCATCAGACAGGAGTGTATAAGACAGGAGTTGCAGCTTCCCATAAGACACAGCACTGGAGGCTGGATATCACTAATGCAAATACAAGAGAAGGAAAGGGCGGCGCAGAACACCTCTAAATGCAGACTGTTGTGCCTCTGACGAAGTAGGAAGACGTCCTACGAAATGCATTAGGCCCCGCCCACTGTCTTCACGCCACGCCGCATACACCAGCTGCAGGAGAGACGGCTTTTTCTAACCTGACAGTCTGGTGCAGTATGGGCTTTTGGCGTTATATCTAGTGATGAGCCTCTGACGAAGTAGGAAGACGTCCTATGAAACGCGTTAGGCCCCGCCCACCGTCTTCACACCACGCCTTATACACCAGCTGCAGGAGAGCCGGCTTTTTCTAACCTGACAGTCTGGTGCAGTATGGGCTTTTGGCGTTATATCTAGTGACTTATTTTACTTATGAACTTTTATCTACTGTGAACTTTATTTTAACCTTTGTGGTTAACTGCACATTCGAACGCTGGGGGAACAGTTTGTGTGCTGGAACTTCACCACGTTCTGATTGAGCATTTGATTGCTTTTCATTGCTGGGATTTTACATACCTCATATGTTTGAGGGTTTAGAGTGTGAGTGTTTATTCGTCATATGTTTTAATAAAATTTACTGTGGTCCAACAGTCTGCATTTAGAGGTGTTTTGCGCCGCCCTTTCCTTCTCTTGTATTTGCATTATATGTGGATATAATAACATAAGAAAAACAAATATGATAAATATGGACACACAGCTCCATTAGTACAAAGAATAAATAAAACCTAAGAGTCAATACAGTCAACAATAGCATAAACTACTAGATTTAGATTAACTAAATCAAATAATTCTATTAGAAAGTAATTACATAATGGTTAAAACTAAAACAGCACCAAATAAAAAAGCAATTCCGGTAATAGACTTTCAAAAGAGAGTCCTTATCAACATATAATATTTTTTTTATCTATACCGTAAATATTGGATGTGGTGGGGAGTGGGGGGGGGGGCGGAGGAGGAAATGGTAAAGGCACCAAAAAAGGACAAGGGGATTAATTGAGAAGAAAATTTGAGCTGCTTGTAGTTGCAGATTAGATCCATTTACCCTATTTACCCAGTGGATGACTTTACACCAAAATTGGAGTATTTTGGGACAATGCCAAAAACTATGAAAAAAGTCAACTGACAAAGACTGGCATTTCGGACAGTTCCCTTTAGTGGTCACCCATTTAGCTAGTCAGGAAGCGGTGGGGTGAGCCATATTAACATAATATTTTTCACTAACTTTTAAATCTTGTGCCACTTCCTGCAAATATGAATGTAGCCAACTAGCCCCAGCTGTATTACATTTCTAAACCAATATTTCCAAATAGTTTTTATGATTTTAATAATCACTCCTTCAATTTGTAATCAAACCATTTTCATTTAATGATAGAGGTATCGATAACCAATCTAAACTTCATAACACTTTCCTTGCTCAGTTACAATGATTTAGAATGAAAAGATGCTTTTCCATCTCAAACTGAACAAGGCTACTGCATCAGTTAAAGGGGAATGCAAGTCAAATTTAAACCAGATAGAGTGTGCAATTAAAAAAATCTAATTTGCTTCTATTGCCAAATGTACTTTGTTCTCTTGGAATCTATTGTAGGAGAGCATACTTAAAGGGACATTCTGGTCAAAATTTAAATGCACACTGATGCATTACATCTTTGAATAGAAACATATTTGCAATATAAATGTATTGGCAAACATGCTTCTACTAAAGGTTATAACTGTTTAAGTGTCATCATTTTTCTTTGCACGTGCATGTGAAGCATAGCTAGATAGTCTCAGTGCACCAGCATGTTAAATACTGCAGCTGCTAAGAGTGCCAATGGGGGCTAGTATTATATCAGCAATTAACAAATCAAGTAATTATCTGATAGTACCAGCGCCTTAGGCTCTCTGAGCAAGTGCTGTATTTAAAATGCTGGTGCATGGTGCATATTTAAATACACTTTTGAAACAGCTATAGCTTTTATTAGAAGCATTCTTGGTAATACATATATATTTCAAAAAAATCTTTTATTCAAAACTGAAATACATCCATGTGGATTTCAATTTTGGCTGACATATCCCTTAAAATGGATTGAGGAGTGTGCACGTGTCTTGTGCACTGTATGTTACATTGTTACAAACATTGCTGCCGTGTAGAGCTTCAGACACACTTACATGCTCCTACCTAGGTATTCTTTTATGGAAATAAGCTAAGTTTCAATAAAGAATTCCATGAGAACATAGGACACTTGATAATAGATAATTTGAAACATTTTAATAGTACATGTTCTATCAGAATCTAGTTTAGTTTTTACTTTGATGTCCCTTTAAATTCCTGCAGATAAATCATCAGATTTTTAGGTAGAGGGTTGTTTTTATCTTTTGGAAGGGGTTTAAATAACCTGGCATGCACATTTTATCAGAAAGTAAAATCTCATAATGAAAATATTTGACTAATTAGATACAGCTGTTTCATGCCACGTAATATTTGTCTCTTAATCCTTGGACAAAGAATTATATCCCAACCATCATCCAGGTAAATATGATCAAACCTGTGTGCTTTTCTAGAAATAGACAGTTACCTAGAAGGATAAAATTGATACCACAGTATCTGTTAAAGGGACAAGTCAATACAAAAATTGTTATTGTTTAAAAAGATAGATAATGCCTTTACTACCCATTCCCCAACTTTGTGCAACCAACATTGTTATATTAAAGGGACACTAAACCCAAATTTTTTCTATCGTGATTCAGATAGAGCATGCACTTTTAAGCAACTTTCTAATTTACTCCTATTATCAAATTATTTTCATTCTCTTGGTATCTTTATTTGAAATGCAAGAATGTAAGTTTAGATGCCGCCCCATTTTTGGTGAACACACTGTGTTGTTCTTGCTGATTGGTGGATAAATTCACCTACCAATAAACAAGTGCTTTCCATGGTCTGAACCAAAAAAAAAAGCTTAGATGCCTTCTTTTTCAAATAAAGAAAGCAAGAGAACGAATAAAAAATGATAATAGGAGTAAATTAGAAAGTTGTTTAAAATTGCATGCTCTATCTGAATCACAAAAAAAAATTGGGTTGAGTGTCCCTTTAATATACTTTATAACCTTTAAACCTCTAAATTTCTGCCTATTTCTAAGCCACTAAAGACAGCCTCTTATCACATGCTTTTTTATTAGCTTTTCACAACAAGAGACTGCTAGTTTCATGTGAGCCATATATGTAACATTGTGCTCACACCCGTGGGTTGTGCACAAAACAGCACTAATTGGCTTCAATCCAAGTCAATAGATAATAAATAAAAGTCATGTGATCAGGGGGCAGTCAGAAGAGGCTTAGATACAAGGTAATCACAGAGATAAAAAGTATATTAAAATAACCATGTTGGCTGTACAAAACTGGGGAATGGATAATAAAGGGATTATCTATATTTTTAAGCAATAACAATGTTTGAGTTGACTGTCCCTTTAAGTAGACTTGTACAGCAGAAAGTAATTAGTTTCAGACTAATTATTTGTAACGGATGTTGTGAAAAATATATTCTTTTCCTGAATACTGAATAATTTGGTAAAATTTACATTAGATTTTGTTAAAGTAAATGTAAACATTGCTTTGTGTCGGATGAAAAAGTGTCACCTGTAGTTTTATACTCACCTATAGTGGATACCTGAGCCTGCATTAAAGGACACTTTGGAGGGTGTGTTTAGTAAATATATCAGAGGGTCAACTGAACAGTCCATTTGAAGCATTACCTCTACCTCATCTATGATTTCAAGCCAAAAAAGTAACATTTTTTAAAGTAATGCATATACATTACGCCTCATACACACATGTACTGTATACCTATAATGCATTACACCTCATACACACATGTACTGTATACCCATAATGCATTACACCTCATACACACATGTACTGTATACCTATAATGCATTACACCTCATACACACATGTACTGTATACCCATAATGCATTACACCTCATACACACATGTACTGTATACTCATAATACATTACACCTCATACACACATGTACTGTATACCCATAATACATTACACCTCATACACACATGTACTGTATACCCATAATGCATTACACCTCATACACACATGTACTGTATACCCATAATGCATTACACCTCATACACACATGTACTGTATACCCATAATGCATTACACCTCATACACACATGTACTGTATACCTATAATGCATTACACCTCATACACACATGTACTGTATACCCATAATGCATTACACCTCATACACACATGTACTGTATACCTATAATGCATTACACCTCATACACACATGTACTGTATACCCATAATGCATTATACCTCATATACACATGTACTGTATACCCATAATACATTACACCTCATACACACATGTACTGTATACCCATAATACATTACACCTCATACACACATGTACTGTATATCCATAATGCATTACACCTCATACACACATGTACTGTATACCCATAATGCATTACACCTCATACACACATGTACTGTATACCCATAATGCATTACACCTCATACACACATGTACTGTATACCCATAATGCACTACACCTCATACACACATGTACTGTATACCCATAATGCATTACACCTCATACACACATGTACTGTATACCCATAATGCATTACACCTCATACACACATGTACTGTATACCCATAATGCATTACACCTCATACACACATGTACTGTATACCCATAATGCATTACACCTCATACACACATGTACTGTATACCCATAATGCATTACACCTCATATACACATGTACTGTATACCCATAATGCATTACGCCTCATACACACATGTACTGTATACCCATAATACATTACACCTCATACACACATGTACTGTATACCCATAATGCATTACACCTCATACACACATGTGCTGTATACCCATAATGCATTACACCTCATACACACATGTACTGTATACCCATAATGCCCCAGCTTAAATGCAATAAACAATAATCTTTTTTTTTATTTAATAAACAAATGCTACTGATTTCACAACCACTAAATATATCTGTTATTATTATTATTGTCACCACATCACAACAGGAAATACTGTACTCAAAAATAGCCTCAGTGAATCTAGATTGTATATTAAAGGGACATAAAACAAAATTTATTTTCTTTTATTATTCAGATAGAACATACCATTTTAAACACATTTCCAATGTACTTCTATTATCAAATTGTGTTTGTGGGTCTTGTTGTCCTTTGTTGAAAAGCAGGAAGGTAAGTTCAGGAGTGTGCACGTGTCGGCAGTATTATATGGCAGCAGTTTTGAAACAATGTTATACATTAGCAAGAGCACTAAATGGCAGCACTGTTTCCTGTCCTGTAGTGCTTCAGGCATATGCACACTACCTACCTAGATATCTATTCAACAAAGAATAACATGAGAACAAAATTTGATACTCCCGTTAAGTGTATTAAATTGCTTAAATTTTTTCGAAAAATTCATTTGAAATAGCTGCCTTTGCCTGTTGTATCCACACGTAGAGGCCTTTAACAAAGGTCTGTCGGACCTGATCCGACAGTGCGGATCAGGTCCAACAGACCTTGCTGAATGCGGAGAGCAATACGCTCTCCGTATCCAGCATTGCACCAGCAGTTCTTGTGAGCTGCTGGTGCAACGCCGCCCCCTGCAGACTCGCGGCCAATCGGCCGCCAGCAGGGAGGTGTCAATCAACCCGATCGTACTCGATCAGGTTGAATTGTGGCGATCTCTGTCCGCCTGCTCAGAGCAGGCGGACAGGGTTATGGAGCAGCGGTCTTTAGACCGCTGCTTCATAATTGCTGTTTCTGGCGAGCCTGCAGGCTCGCCAGAAACACGGGCCCTCAAGCTCCATTTAGATCTTGATAAATGGGCCCCTATACTGTAAACTTTAATACTTATGTACTGGTTATAGAAAAATATAGAAAGTTTAAAAGAAATCAAGCCCCCAGTGGGGCGGGGGACAGAGAGAAAATACAATTTTAATTTTGCCCACAGTTTTTAATGTGGGTTCTAGATGTAAAAATATTGCAAACTTGGAAACTCATTTGCACTTGTCACAGTAGTGATAGCGCTCCACTTGTGATTCCCACCGTAGTAAACTAGTTTTGATAATGTAAAAATGTCACACTCTAATGAGTTGCTTGCTGAATGTCTCATGATGGGCTTGCTGAATGTCTCATGAACTGCTTGCTGAATGTCTCATGAACTGCTTGCTGAATGTCTCATGAACTGCTTGCTGAATGTCTCATGATGGGCTTGCTGAATGTCTCATGAACTGCTTGCTGAATGTCTCATGAACTGCTTGCTGAATGTCTCATGATGGGCTTGCTGAATGTCTCATGAACTGCTTGCTGAATGTCTCATGAACTGCTTGCTGAATGTCTCATGAGTAGTTTGCTGAATGTCTCATGAAGGGCTTGCTGAATGTCTCATGAACTGCTTGCTGAATGTCTCATGAGTAGTTTGCTGAATGTCTCATGAAGGGCTTGCTAAATGTCTCATGAAGGACTTGCTAAATGTCTCATGAAGGGCTTGCTGAATGTCTCATGAAGGGCTTGCTGAATGTCTCATGAAGGGCTTGCTGAATGTCTCATGAAGGGCTTGCTGAATGTCTCATGAAGGGCTTGCTGAATGTCTCATGAAGGGCTTGCTGAATGTCTCATGAAGAGCTTGCTGAATGTCTCATGAAGGGCTTGCTGAATGTCTCATGAAGGGCTTGCTAAATGTCTCATGAAGGGCTTGCTGAATGTCTCATGAAGGGCTAGCTGAATGTCTCATGAGTGGTTTTCTGAATGTCTGATGAAAGGTTTGCTGAATGTCTCATGAAGGGTTTGCTGAATGTCTCATGAGTGGTTTGCTGAATGTCTCATGAAGGGCTTGCTAAATGTCTCATGAAGGGCTTGCTGAATGTCTCATGAAGGGCTTGCTAAATGTCTCATGAAGGGCTTGCTGAATGTCTCATGAAGGGCTAGCTGAATGTCTCATGAGTGGTTTTCTGAATGTCTGATGAAAGGTTTGCTGAATGTCTCATGAAGGGTTTGCTGAATGTCTCATGAGTGGTTTGCTGAATGTCTCATGAAGGGCTTGCTGAATGTCTCATGAACTGCTTGCTGAATGTCTCATGAGTAGTTTGCTGAATGTCTCATGAAGGGCTTGCTGAATGTCTCCTGCTGAGTTGGTTATTGTTATAAGGTGCACTTGTTGTGATCTAAATGTGGCCACTGATAATTTTATGGTTTGGCTTTTGGTTATGGCTCTTATTTTGCTTTACACATTTTGGTAGTTGTCAGTTATCATGTTTGTCATCATGTTGTTGGAAACATGAGCTAAAATGGATGGAGGTGGGGAATTTGGGAAGCAGCAGATTTTTTAGTGCTTAGGCTAGGCCAAAACCTAAATATTCCCGAGGGCTTCTGTGTCAGGATTGAAAAAACATCCAGTCAGGACAACAACCACATTAAAAATACATATTTTCTATAATAACAATGAAAAACAGGAAAATAAGCTATATTCAAAGCCACAGTAAACATGGGTGGAAGACAGTGGGGCTGCATAGTTTTTTTTTTAACAAAGGGGATATAATGAGAATAAGATATTGCAATAGGTAAAATAAACATGCACTGATGTCTTTTTACATAAATGAATAGTTCAATTTGTGTTATTTTCCATAAGCATGGCTTTTATTTATTTTTTTGTCTTAAAACATAACAAATACAAAGCAGAGAACATGGAATGCAAACCACATGTCAAAAGTTTTACATCGACTAGCAATAACAATGGTAAAGTTAGGTCACACATTATCATCAAAGCCTGAGGTAGAATGGGCTACTGAAAGAGAGAATTAAAGTGTGGCCAGACTAACACTGTGCTAGTCTTGCATTATCTACTGATAGTGTAGTGACCCCTAGTGGGAATGGAACGTATTAAGGGCTGTGGTCTGGCAAGGATAGGAATGTAAAGAGAAAGATGGAGTTGCAACAATGTTGCAGCTCAAGGGGAGTGACTCACCTCAGGGTTTAAGAACTGATGTTCTGGAAGGGTCTGCCTCTTTCCTCCGTTTTTTTGTTAGAAGCTGGAGCTGTTTGAGTTGCTGTCGTTATGGACCGTGCCAGGTGGTGAGACTGAGGTGGGGGAGGCATTGAATTTACAGGAGGAAAGGGAGTTTGAGCAGGCCTCAGGCCCTGGGTCTAGTGGTGCAGGTCTTGAGGCCTCTCTGGTGTCCTCAATGGCGAGCATGCAGGCCTTGCCAGCTGAAGATGCAGCAGGGGTTATGTCCCTGTTGCAGGCCTTGGTGGCGGCAGTCACGCCTGGGGGTTCTGCAGGCCCCGGGCCCGTTTGTGGCCCTGGGGTAGTAGTAGGCCCCGGGCCTGGTTCTGGGCCTGTTGTGCCTGGGGCTGGGCCCTCTTTTGGGGTCAGTATCGGCCCCGATCCTAGTTCTAGGCCTGTGGGGCCTGGGCCCTCGTTTGGGCCAGGTGTTCCTGTAGGCCCTGGGCCTAGTTCCGGGCCTGTGGAGCCTGGGGCTGGGCCCTTGTTTGGGCCTAGTGTGGCTGTAGGGTCCGGGGAGCATGTTCCTTATGGGTTAGGGCCTATTAGGCCTGGGCCTATCTTGGGAGCGGCCTCCTGTGGGCAAGCAGGGGCTAGTGGGAGCTCCGGTGCAGGGCAGGGTCGGCCTAGTGCCGGTGCTTACTGGCCGCGGTTCAGGAGCGTGGCAGCGGGCCTGGCTGGGCAGCTGGAGCTGGGTAGGCCTCTCGCCAGTAGTAGCCCATACGAGGTGGCTTCGGGTGGGGGCCTCCCGGTTGCTATGCACGCGAGCATTGCGCGTCGTAGCCCCGCCCCTTCCGGTGACGCACTTCCGGTGCGGCAAAGGGAACCGGAAACCCCCTGTGAGGCTGCGCCAGTGATCACGGTCACAGGGGGAAGCAAGGAGCGGGCAGGAGTGGGTCCTCACGCGGTACCCGAGCAGGTATGTCGCGGGTACCGGGGCCGAGGACCGGCCCTGCCGGAGGTGTTGGGGGCACTATGTTAGCTCCAGGGTATGATGGGCCCAGGGGCATTGTTCACGAGGTCATAGTACCTCACTGCTTTTAGCCGCTCGCTCGCTAATATACTTTCTAATACTTATTGAATATATGCGTGTGTGAAATTGGAGCAGACTAATAGTAATACAGTCTCCGATATAGTAGAGACTTTTGTAGATCAAGATATGAACGTTTGAGTGTTATTAGCTAGAAGTAATATTAATTTCAGCCTCCGCTATAGAAGAGGCTTACTTCAGCCAGGGGTTATGAGAGTTTCCTTACTTTGCTAAATTTGTATAACTGATATTCAACAATACATTAACCCATATATGTTTGGCAACTAAGGTGGCAACTTGATATTTGTGCTAGGCTCACGTTAATATCAAAACTAAAGGAATAGGTTAACCAAAATCTATGATACTAATGTATAGGTTGTGGAACCTGTGGTGCATTACCTAAATACCTATATATACATGTTATGGTGGCCTGGTGTTGGCCAAAGTTGCAACAACAGTGCAGCCTAGCATATATATGTTTTGTAACTGGGAGACATTAGATATTAATTTATATTTTCAGCTGTGCTAATATGTATCAAAATATACAAATGTAACCATTAGTGAGCACGCACATACTAGTTAAACCATTGAGAATATTGGGTCACAAAATATCGCTTAGGTCAGACCTAAGATATATTTTCTCTCTGAGCAACATTGCTGAAAGCTCCCAGTCATATTGCAATTTATTTAATCGATCTCTGAGATAATCGAATACTATTTGGTGTCCACCATTTTTTGCACATAGCATCTATATTATCTCTGAACAACATTGCTGAATTCAAGCCTTCAGTTATATTGCAATACAATCAATTCATCTTAGTGATATTAAGCGCTACCCTGTGCTCCCTATAAGTGCACAAACTACTGAACCTTATGACACCCTGAATGCTAAAAATTGAATAAGCTACATATATATATCCTAGCTATATTCCTTGTACACACCATCCAAAGGTCCACCATTTACTGTAGAACAGTTATTCTGCACATTACAATTTTTAGGAATCTTTCAACATTTGCTCATATTAGATATCCTTAAGAATTCTACTTGCAGAGATTACTATTTAAATACTATTTCTATTTCACACGCCATACACTGCATTCTCTTTAATTAAGAAACGAGCTTGAGCTATTTTTAACCAGTGTATGTGTGAATGTTTGTCTGAGTCCTGCTGGACTTTATCCTTTGTCTCTTAATAAAGATTTTGTCAGTATGAATGGTTTTCTGAGACAATTTTAACTTCATTCTAAGTTCAAAATTGGATATATGGGGTTCTAGTTACTCCCTGACATAGAGCATTGCTCTTTTCCATGAATTACTATCTTGTGCTGATAATCTAAACCAGTGGGTTGTTTAAAATATATGCTTAGAGCCTGACAGGCCTATCCCCTTTCTTGCAAGATTTCTTCTTGTCTTTGCAATTAATGGTACATCCATATGTATCTTTCCTGTCTCTCTCTTAAAATTATAGGGCTAATATACTTATAAGTCTTTATCATATAATTTCTCCCTACAATTTTTTATCTAGTCTTAACCCACTAGCCCTCAGCCCCCCTTTTTCTACGTAATGATGGGCCCAGGGTCCAGCAGCAAGGGCTAGCACGGGGAGTACCCGGAGGTGTGGCACAAGGGAGCGGGACGCCTATTGGTAGGGGGCTCAGTGGGGCACACCAGCAGGGGCAATTGCGCAGGGGGCCTGTGAGTGCAGTGCAGATGGATGTGAGGCAAGCTGTGAGAGAGCAAGGTGTGCAGGGCTCACAGCAGCAGGGACAGTTGTTTGGTGCAAGTCAGGTCAGACCGGTGCCTGGGGGAAGTAGTCAGGAGGGAGCTTTCTTGGATGGCAGAGGGCAAGGTGTGCAAGTTCCCAGTGGGAATCCTTGGGTCCCTGTGGGGACCGGTGCGGGTGTGACAGTGGGGCCTCCAGGGCAGCCTGGGGGTCCACAGGAACAGATGGTGCAGCCAGCAGGGCAGCAAGTTATCCCACCAGTGCTGCTGCAGTTATTTCAGCCGCTTTTGAATGCGTGGGGTACGCTAGGAGGTCAGGCAGCAGGAGGGGGTATGCAAGTGGCTGGAGGTATGAATGCAGGTAGGGCTGTTTTCCAAGGCCCTGGTACTCCCGACGTTTCTGCTGTTTTGCAGGTTCCAGTAGCAGGCTGTCAGGTCCCTTTCGTTGGCCCAGACGAATAGAGAAGCAGCCGGGATGTCTGAGGCGTTACCCTCTACGTCAACTGGCGGAGCGGCCCCGTCAGGCAGAGCAGCTGGGACTTCTGGAACAGGTGAGATAACCACACTTACACTTGGGGGTGGTGGGTCTGATACATCCTCAGATGCAGGGTCAGATAGTGATCAGTCTTTGGAGTTGGAGGGAAAGGACAAGTGTAGGATGTTCAGGCTGCTGAATAGGATAGCGTCTAGCCAGGGTACGCAGGCAGTGAGGCAGGCGGGGGCGACCGGGCATGGGGAGCAAGGAAACTCCCTTGTGCCATTGGGGGAGAAAGTAGGCATCCCTCAGGGCAGCGCAGGGCGTAAGACGGCGCTGTATGGGGATACTTCTGCGTGTCAGGTACACTGTCTCTATGGGCATCTGAAAGCTAAGACCGTGCAGTGAATACAGGCAGGCAAATTTGTTTGTTTGTTGTGTTTGTTTGTTTGTTGTGTTTGAACTGTCGGTCGAGGCCCAGAGACAGAAAGAGAGAAGTAAGGATGGTTCCGGCCCTAAGAAGTTTAAGCACCCAGATACATACTTGGAATGGCATCGCTTTTTCCGAGTTCTGGGGGCTTGCTACTTAGAGAAACACCCTGATCAGATGCAGGCAGTCATCAAGTATATGGATATGATTGACTGGATCTGTCGGAGGTATAAGGAAGGGGTGTGGCGTGACTACGATGATGAGTATCGTAGAAAAATGGTGGGCAACCCCCATTTAAATTTCGGTACCACCGATATGCACCTGTGGGCGAGACTGGGGGCGGAGAGGTCTACCTCCCCCCCAGGCTCGCTGGCAGGAGGGCAAAGGTCCTTTGGTAAGGTTCGGCGCAAGGGGCCTGAGTGTTGGAAGTTTCAGGACCGGCAGTGCGACAGGGGCACGGCGTGCTCCTTTTCTCACGTCTGCAAGTTCTGCGGTGGGGGTCACCCAGGCTGTGAGTTTAAACAGCAGGACCTCGGGGCAGACAGAGGGCAGGCTAAGGGAGGAGCTGGGGCGAAGAGCGCCCACCCCACTGAGGGTGGACGTTCTTGAGCTTTGGCTGCAGCTATACCCTGACCGCCATGCAGCAAGGGTGCTGCTGATGGGGTTGCGGGAGGGGTTTCAGATTCCCATCACGACTTACGTGAGGGGGTCGGCGACTCACTGCAATTTAAAGTCGGTTAGGGAGTTCCCTGATGTGGTGAGGGAGAAGCTTATGAAGGAGGTGCGGCTCGGGAGAATGGTAGGCCCCTTTGCGGAGTTACCAATCATTGATTTGGCAGTGTCTCCATTGTGTGTGGTACCCAAGAAAGAGCCGGGCAAGTTCCGGCTTATTCAGCACCTCTCCTACCCAGCGGGGGCGTCGGTTAATGATGCCATTGATCCCGGACTGGCTTCAGTGCACTACCAGTCATTTGACCGGGCACTTGAGGTGGTTTTGCGGGCCGGGAAGGGGGCTGAATTGGCGAAAGTCGACATCAAGTCTGTATTTCAGCTGCTGCCATTGCACCCCACGTCCTTTCGGTTAATGGTGTGCAAACTGCAAGGGGAATATTTAGTGGACAGATGTCTGCCCATGAGATGTTCTCTGTCGTGCGCATTGTTTGAGATGTTCAGTTCCTTCTTGCACTGGGCGGTGGTCACAGTAGCAGAGGATGATGCGGTGGCACATTATTTGGACGATTTCCTCCTGGTGGGGTCACCGGGCTCGGGGAGTTGTGCCAGACTGATGATAGTTATGCGTCTCCTGATGGCAATATTTGGGGTTCCACTTGCCGAGGACAAGACGCAGGGGCCGTGTACGCGCCTGACGTATATAGGCATAGAAATTGACACGGAGGCGGCGTTGTGTCGCTTGCCAAGGGATAAGGTCATTAAGCTCCAGGAAGCGGTTAGGTTGGCTGCTGTGGGAGAATGGTTGCGCATGAGAGAACTGCAATCCTTACTGGGAATGTTGAACTTTGCCTGTAGGGTCATACCCATGGGTAGGGTATTCAACAGGCGAATGGAGGCTTGCATAGGGCCAACAAAGACCAGTAAAGTCCGGGTTTCCAGAGATATTGTGGAAGATCTGCAGGTTTGGGATAGATTCCTGACAGACTTCAATGGCATCCGGTTGTGGCCTAAGCAGTTGGTCACCAGTCAAGAGCTGAAGCTCTTTACTGACGCAGCCGGGGCGTCTGGCTTTGGAGCCTTCTTTGAGGGCAAGTGGTGCACGGGGCCTTGGGCGGTGGAGTGGCACGAGAAGGGTTTTACGCGCAATTTGACATTGCTTGGTTGTTTCCTATTGTGGTGGCGGTGGAATTATGGGCCGATCGCTTTAAAGATAAGGTAGTCACGTTTTGGACTGACAACCTGAGCGTGGTGCATGCCGTAAATAACCTGTCGGCGGCATCCCCGATGGTAGTGCGGTATCTGTGAGTTTTGGTATTGCGTTGCCTATGCAGCAATATCCAATTCTCTGCACGGCATGTGCCGGGAGTGGATAATGTGGTGGCTGATGCTTTGTCGCGCTTCCAGTGGGATCAGTTTAGGAAGCTAGTGCCAGAAGCGGCGGCAGTTGGGCTGATTTGTCCCCCTTCTCTCTGGCAGCTGGCGGATCTGGGGGAACCATTTTGTCATTAGTGGGGGCAGCACTAGCCCCGGCAACTTGGGTGGCTTACGTGTCATACTGGAGAGCCTGAGATGAATTTTGCGGGAACCAGCGGGTTTCTGTATGGGAAGGGTCTCAGGTAATGTTGCTGGAATGGCTAGCAGTGCTCAAAAGGCAGGGGTTGCGCAAGGCGGCTGTGCAGGCGCGTTTGGTGGCCCTTACTTACTTTTATAAGCTCGCAGGAGGTCCTGACCCAGCAGGGTCGTTCCTGGTGAAACAGATAGCGAGGGGTTGGGGTCGCACAGAGATTAGAGTTCCAGACTTGTGGGAACCTATAACTGGCGAGAGGCTTGAGCGGATGTTGGCTGGACTGATGGGGGTGTGTTCATCCCCTTATGAGGTTGTGCTGTTTCAGGCAGCATTTGTGCTGGCATTTGCGGGAGCATTGCACGGGAGCGAACTGGTAGCACCGGCAGCTAAGGTTTCAGGTAAAGGCGTTCTGCACGTTAAGGTGTACGAGTCGGCAGTCTTGCTGTTTGTTCCCCGGTCTAAAACGGATCAGGAGGGTAAGGGTGCTTGGATGACGTTGGCTGGGAAAGGTGGTAGTGTAGCCTGTCCAGTACGGGTGTTGTCCGAGTTCTTAAGCGTGCGTCCCGTAGGTGGAATACAGTGCAAGAGGACGGGTCATCGCTGACGGTCTACCAGTCTAAAAAGGTATTGAAGGCAGTGGCAGGCAGTGTAGGCATAGAGCCAAATAGTATAGGGACGCATTCCTTTAGGATTGGCACGGCTACGTCCGCAGCGACAGAGGGGCAGTCGGCAGCTGACATTAAAAGGCTAGGTCGGTGGCGCTCCAATAGATATAGGCTGTACGTTAGGCCACTACAGCAATAGCTGCTAAGGCGGGGCAGTTTTGGGCTAGCAGGTTAGTGTTTGTTGTGGGATCCTGCTGCGGCGTAAGTTTAGTAAGTTTATTGTTTGTTTCAGGTTCTGCAGCTGCTGTTCGTGTTTGGATCGTGGGACATTCTTATGTCCATTGGGCGGCCATTCGGGCTGATGCTTCTGTTGGGGGGCAACAACTGGGGTTTTCTACTGCTAGGGCATCTCTTAGGTGGTTAGGCAAGAGAGGCATGCGCTGGCACGAGCTTCCGTCGCTTTTGCAGGATGCGCAGCGTCGCTGGGGTAGACTTCAGATAATTGTGTTGCACTTAGTGGGGAATGATGTTGGTGAAATGCCGGTGTTGGATCTCATCAAAATCATGCAATCAGATATTGCATGGTTGCGTGTCTGGTCCCCTGGGGTCCGTGTAGGATGGTCCAATATGGTGGCCAGGCTACACTGGAGGCACCTAGGTTCGTCGGGTGCTGGCTATAGGATCAGAAAAAAGATCAATAGAGAAGTGGGGAAGACGGTTTGCGGGTCGCAAGGTTTTGTGGTTAAGTACCCGAATCTGACGGCTGATCAGAGGGCGTTGTATCGCCCTTATGGAGTGCATCTCTCTGATGCGGGCCTGGACCTATTTTTGGGTAATTTGAGAGAGGTGTTGGGAGCACAGCTTTAAGCTGTGCCGGGTGTGGCGGCAAGAGTCTCTTGTTGATAGGGTTGCGAGAGGTAGTGACCTAAATTGGTAGCCTTGGGGTGGAGTGATTGGTCAGGCTGGAGGAAAGGCAACGTCACTAGGGCTGGGCCTAGGGTGCCTTTTCCCCGTAAGAAGACAGACCGCATAAAATCATCCTAACCCTCTTGGATAACACCTGATGGGGTGGAGTCATCCGGGGGACTTCGCCATATCCCGAATTATTTTAGGCTGCTGCCTCCCAAAGAAGGAGTTATAGATAGGGACTCATGCGCGCCGGCATATTTACATATGCTGTTGGTTACTAAGTAACCTGCTAGTGCGAGCATGCGCACTAGCCGTTTGAATAAATGTGACCTGCGGGTCTTCCTCCCAACTTGGTGTTGTGTTTTTATTTCAGGGGAAAGAGGGGAGTAATAAAGTTGGTAGGTGTGTGTTACTTTACTGGTATCCTGAAGTAGGCCATTCAGTCCTTATGGGAAAATGAGGTTTTTGCTAACACTGTGCATAACTTTGCAATAAAGTTTGTTTATAGTATGCTTGTCTGAATATAAACTGCTATGTAAATGTTTAAGATAAGACTGTGCTTGTTTGCATATAAAAATAGCTATAAAATATTTGATTAAAAACCATACCAACAGTAAGAAATACATTCTTTCAGAAAGACATATACTTAATATAAATGAAATAAACCTCTCCTAAACATAAAGGAGTGTAATCTTTCATAAATATCCTATACCTAAACATATATTTTAAATCTTTCATATGCTAAACCTGTAATTTTCAAACATCTGTTTACATAAAGTTCTTCTAGAATATATAAGATTAATAACTGTTTAGTGGAATTAAAATACTACCAAATTATGTTATATGATTTTCTGTACTGAAACTCAAATGGAGGATTATTCAACCTTGTATTAGCAAATACTAAAATGGATGCTCATTGCAGTTGTTACAAGTGTGTATGTCTAACTCTTGTATAACAGATTTTCAAGGCTATGTTGTTGATGTACAAAACTATTGATGCTAGAACAAAAGTAAGATACGTTTTGTTGATGTTATAATGATGCTAAAATACATATAAAAAGAAAACAATAAATGATGACGTCATTTAATAAAAAACACTATAAATACATCTTGTTATAAACAGTGGGCAGGTGACTCTAACAGGATGTTATAGAGCATCTCAAAGGATAGGATTTGGTTGCAGAAAGTCATTTCAAGTGGTATGTAAACTATTGTTATTGAAAGCATGCTTAACTGATAGTCTATTAACTCTGTATGTGTATTATGGATTTAAATGAATTTTATTTATTTTTTTTCAATTAAATGTTTTATTGATTTTCAAACAAAATAACATAACATAAAAGCATGTGTGCATTAACACAAAGTATATATGCATTAACGGCAGATTTACATAGGAAATTTGAAACTAATATGAACAGAAAGATCCGCGTGCTCTGACTAAAGATATCAACTTATCGCATTACATAATACATAATGAACCACCACATCATAGAGTTTTATAGTCAGAACCTACAAGATTAGGCTATACAGAATTACATTTGTAATAACTCACTTTGTTAATAATCACAGACCCTTTTGCCCCATTATTATTATCGGTTATTTGTAGAGCGCCAACAGATTCCGCAGCGCTAATATGAAAAGAACATCAGCAATAAAATCTTGTTTACCAATAAACACATAATGAATCTTCTCCAGCTCTAGGACATGGTCTACCTCATGTATCCACATAAAGACATTGGGAAGCACACATTTCTTCCAAAACCTAGGAATCAAACGCTTTGCACAATTATTCATACACTGGAATAATCGTTTCCTGTATTGGCAGGGGATTGTTGGGGTATCATTCAGTAAAATGATGTTGGGTGAAAGTGTTATTGAGGTCCCTAGTATAGTGTTGATGTTTTTCGATAAGTCTGACCAAAAAGCACATAGGAGTGGACAAGACCACCAGATATGGGACAGGGTACCTATACCTCCGCAGTGCCTCCAGCATAGAAGGGAGGAACCCGGGTAGATACTATAAATAAGGTGAGGGGTCAGATACCACCTAGAGAGCAATTTGTAATTCATTTCGGCTATAATTATGGAAATAGATTATTTTTTTGTCTCAATAAATATGTGGCTCCATTTGGGTTCTGTCAAAGTTTTGTGTAGTTCAGCCTCCCATTTAGAGATGTAAGAGGGTTTCTTACTGGGGAAGGAGCCTCGTAATATTCTATAGATAGTGGAAATGTGTGACCTAGTGATTGAAGGGGTATTACATAATATTTCAAAAGGGGTGAGTGGTCTGATGAGGTCCTGTTTGTGGGGTTAGCCAGTATAGCATGTCTGATCTGAAGGTACGGAAACCAAAGATGGAAAGGGGGCCCCAATATCTGAGAAAGCTCTGCCTGCGGCCGTATCGCACCCTTATCTAACACTGTATAGACCGGGATATGTGTGGGCACGCCCTCAATGCATGGCGTCTGAATAGCAAAAGAGTCCAGCATACTCGGATTGTTTAAGATAGGGGTTAGAGGGGACATATGACTAGAAATTGTTGCGTCTTGGGCCAAAATTTTGTCCCAGACTCTTAGGGAGGCTGTAACAAAATAATTTGTCTTGACTCCCAGGGGTCTCGCCTTAGGGGGGATCCAGCACACCTCGCCCAAGGCATGACCTCCTGTCATACTACACTCCAGCTGGACCCAGGGCTTATTCGGTTGAGAGTGTTTCCAAGCAGTAATACATGCTAAGTGGGCTGCTTTGTAGTAATCCATGAGGTTTGGAACCCCTAAGCCACCATCCTCCCTACTAAGGCACAATGTATTCCTAGCCACCCTCGTTCTTTTATGTGCCCAGATAAATTGTTCAAACCATCTCTGTTGTTGAATTAGGTAGTGTAGGGAAAGGTCCAGTGGGAGAACTTGAAACATGTATAGAAATTTGGGGAGGAGGGTCATTTTAATAGCGTTGAGGCGGCCCATCCATGAGAGGTGGCCCTGTTTGTGCCAGATATTGAGGGAAGACAGAGTCTCTTTCTGTAAGGGAGAGTAATTAAGGTAAAAAAGATTGGCGGATTGGCGGATACTTAAATTCCTAAATAGCGTATTTTATTTGTAATCTGAAAACTGTTATGGTTAGTGAGGAATCTGTGTTCTTCCTCCAAGATATATAGGGGCATCAACATTGATTTTCCCATATTAATGGTAAAATTGGAGGTTTAAACTCATCTAATTCTGTGAGAAGGGATGGTATAGAGGGGAGTGGGGAACGAATCGTAAAAATAATGTTGTCTGCGTAAAGGAGGCACTTTTGTTGGTTCCCATCAAAAGAGACCCCGTGAATATTGTTATTGTTTCTAATCCTAGCCGCTACTGTCTCTACCACTAAGGCGAACAGCAGGGGGGATAAGGGGCATCCCTGACGGGTACCGTTTTTTATGGGGATTTGAGTGGATAGTGTATTATTAGCCGAGATCCTGGCTGTGGGGCTATGATACAGCGCCTTTATTCGTGCTATTGACACCTCCGAAAATCCAAACTTCAACAGAGCGGCCCAGAGGAAATCCCAGTCCACCCTGTCGAAGGCCTCCTCCACGTCTGTGGACAACAAAACTAGAGAGGACCTGGAGGAGACAGCTGAAGACAGGGTTTGTAGGACCCGTATTGAGTTGTCCTTGGCCTCCCTACCGGGGATGAAACCCACCTGGTATGTGTGTATAAGTAAAGGGAGAAATCTATTTATTCTTGTCGCTAGTAATTTAGTATAAAGCTGGTTTGCCAGGTTTTGGAATAACAGTAATCGTGGCCCCCCAATAAAGACTGCGGTAGGAGGTTTGTATTGTCAATGGAATTATATAATTGAAGAAGCTGAGGGATTAGTTGTGACTTTAACAGGTGATAGAATTTAGGGGTAAATCCATCTGGGCCTGGGGCTTTTCCTTGGGGAAGATTCTTAATTGCTACTAGGAGTTCCTGCAAAGTGAATTGTGAGTCCAAAGACTCACATTGCTCTTTTGTTAGGGTGGGCAGTTGTGCCTGAGATAGGAAATTATCAATAAGTCTAATTTTATGTGGAGTGTCCAAGGATGGAAGGTTATAGAGGGAAGTGTAGTACTCTGCAAATTGTTTGACTATGTCGGCATTAGAAGTGTAAGAGGATCCAGAGGATCCAGAGGAATCCACTATTTTAGGAATAAAAGATTTGTAGTTTTTCTTCTTAAGGGATCTGGCTAAAAGGCGTCCTGCCTTGTTACTTTCAATAAAGAATTTAGATTTAGTCGTAATTGCCCGGAGGTGGGCATTTTTAATCAGGTATTGGGTAAGTGCTTCCCTGGCCTGTTGAGATTGTAATAAAAGCTGTGGGGATTTGGGGTTTTGTTTTAGCTTACGTTCTTTTTCCTGGGAATCAGATGTCAATGATATATAGAGTGCTGCTCTTTGTTTACGTAACTTGTGTGTATGAGTCATTATCACGCCTCTAATGTAGTATTTGTATGCTTCCCAGTTATTAGTTATTGAGGTATCAGCTGGGTTGTTAAAATTAAAAAATTCAGTGGTTTTCTCTATTATGTCAGTAGTTATCAGAGGGTCTGTTAAAATCTGATCGTTAAGTCTCCAGAGTTGTTGGTGTTGAGGCTTTGCTGACCATTTAAAAATGGAGTGGACCATGCTATGGTCTGACCAGGAGGTGTGATGAATTTGAGAGTCAGTGAGTGCTGTCAACATGTTTTGATCGCAAAGTATGTAGTCTAAGCGTGTGTAGGAGCGCTGGGGGTTAGAAAAAAAAGTAAAGTCTCTATGGTTTGGGTGCCTAACTCTCAATGTGTCAAAAAAAGGAATGGCTCGTAATGCCTGCCAGTTGGCTTTTATGAGGGTATTCCGAAGATATGACTTACCCGAGGACGTATCCATAGTTGGAGTAATAGGAAAGTTGAAATCCCCTCCTAGAATTATGGGCCCTTTGGAGATATCTATTATGTGATTGCTAACTTTACGAAAAAAAGAAGGCGAGTGGCGTATTGGGGCATAAATGTTAGCCAAAGTAAGTGGTCTGCCATAGTACAATCCTACTAAAATCAGTATCCTGCCTCTTGGTCCTGATACTTGTCCAGGAGCTGAAAGGGTGCTCCCCTTCTAAATGAAATACAAACCCCATTATGCTTTGATGGGCCTGAGCTAAAGAAGTGTTGGTCATAGTAGAGGTGTGAGAGAGACGGTTTATTGACTTTTCTAAAGTGAGTTTCTTGGATCATAATTATATCTATGTGTTTTTTAAAGAAGTCATGGAATGCAATTGACCGCTTCTGAGCGGATAAAAAACCCTTCACGTTCTGAGTGGCAATATTGAAGGCACTGACTGGAAAGTGTGTGATCTTATGGGTCTGAGTGGTGGTCTGTGCACAAGACATTTTCAATTAAAACTATAACAGTAAGATTCGTAGACAATTAGACTGTACTCTTTACTTTATGCAAACACTTTTGAACAGTATATAAGGTGTCTGAAAGTTTAATTAAAGGAAAGATAAGGGTGGGATAGGGAGAGTCTTGGAGGATATAAGAAGAGATATGTTAGAACAAGAAGGGAGATAGGGATAGGGACGGGAAATTCTGAAGAAATTGAGAAAGAGATATAGAGAGGGGTATAGGGAGTATGCAGAGAGAATATAAAAGGAACAAAGAATATGACAGCAGGGGAAGTCACGGCTCAACAGAGCCCACTCCAACAGGAGTTTAAACAGTAAGTCTGCCTAAGGGTACCCAGCCCCTAGAAAGAAAAATAGTATTATTTGATGTAATACCAAACATTTGAACATGTGAACATGTCTGGAACAACACAGGAATATCCTAAAACAGAAAATAGGTTAGTATAAACATATAATCGGGAGGTTCACAGCCTGAACTGCAAATACCCATGACCTCATCTTAAACCAAGCATTACATTAAAGGTAACACATTTATTGAAATTCAAGTCTTTTCACTTATTGGATCAGGAATTATGTAAGTTGAACCAAGATATCAAAGAGTAATAAAGTAAACCTTGAACATGCATCCACTAGTAGTTTACAAGTCTCGGATGTCCGTATTCTAGGAAAAAGAAAAGTCACTTAGTAACGAGTCTGCATAGATGACCCGGGATCTTTTTCCAGGGGTGTCTGTATCTGACCCGCAGGGTTGTAACCCCAGGGTTACCAGTAATATAAGGTAAAGTCTATGTGAGTGGAATTGTTATCTATTCGAGGCATTTGAGAGAAAGTCACAAGTACCATATTCACAGATTTGGGTGAACTCACAAAGCTTAGCTGCTGTTCAGGTAACTTCATGAGATTTAGGAGCTTCAAGGCTGTCCGTCTTCTTACTTCGTTTGCTCGCTACTTCAGACCACAGTCTTCTTTGTGGTCGCGGTGGTAGAGGTGTATTAGTAGTGGTAGAGGCCTGAGCCTCCACAGGTGGAAGGCCCAGCTGTTTACAGAAATCAGACGTCTGAGTTGGGCTCAAACATTCGTATCTTTTCCCATTCTTGGTGACCTGCAGAGAGACTGGAAAGCCCCATCTGTAAGGGATTCCCAAGGAGCGTAGATGGGTTGTGAGAGGAGCATATTCTTTTCTGATTTAAAGCGTCCTTACGGACAAGTCCTGAAAGATCTGAATTTTAGCACCCATATAAGAAAAGGTGGGCTGCGACCTTGCTAGCTGGTAGATTTTCTCTCGGTCTCTGTAACTTTGGAAGCAGATTACAATGTCTCTAGGGGGTTGATTATCGCTAGGTTTAGGGCGCAATGAACGGTGAGCTCTTTCTAAAGGCAGTACATCAATTACGCGTTGGCCAGCTATAGCTAGAGACTGAAAACAGGTTTTGAAGGTGTTCTTGGATATCCTCGCCCTTCACAGACTCAGGTACTCCCCTAATGCGGAGATTGTTCCGTCTCGCCGTATTTTCCATGTCATCCACTTTGTTTTCCAATTCTTTGATTTGCATTTGTTGATCTTCCAAGGATTGAGACATGCCAGACATCTCTTTTGCCCATTCTTCTCTGTCGTCTTCCAATGCTTCCACGTGGAAACCCAGCTCATTGATATCCCTTTTCAAGTCAGCACATTCATCTTTGATACATAACTTAACTTGATTTATTAACTCCTCCATGGCTTTCATAGTTACTGGGCCATCTTCTCGCGGAAAGCTGTTTGGCAGGGTTTGTGGCTGTTGTGAGTCATCTGGGTTATCAGATTGGTACTCATCTCCACTGTGTGTCTGAGGGGTTTCTGCCTTTTTTTTCTTATCAGTATTTTTAAAGAAAGTGTTCATTGTGCTGGAGGTTGTATTGTGTTTCTGGTTTTTCTCCATTTTAAAATATAGAAAGAAACAGATGCGCCACATGGCCCAATATTGTTTGTTCAAATACAATAATTAGATTCTAGTCGTGTTAGTATACACTCACAATTTGGATAGCACCTCAATTAGTGCAATAGGAGCAGTCTGGGATCAAACACAGTCACCCAGCAGACCGACCTCTAGGGTAGATGGAGTTAATCTGTAGTGGAAATATAAAGAGACACAAGGGTGCCTACATGGCCTAGTACAGTTTGATCCCAAGATATATTACTCTATCAAGGTAATATACTCACAATTGGTAAAGCATCTCCAGTGATGCAAATCAGGCAGGATGGGGTCAATACAGTCACCCAACAGACTATGACAGGGTTCCCTCAGGAAGCAAACAGCAAACGGTCCCAATGAAGGCCAAGGTATGGTCCAAATAATGCACAAGAGCAAGTGTTTTATAATAAAAGATATTTTTACTATATAAAAACAAGTAAAAACAAGCGACGCGTTTCTCAGCACACAGGCTGTTTCCTCAGGCTTATAGAATGTAACTAAAACACTTGCTATTTATAACAAACAATTGTAATAACCTAATTGGGCACACATGTTTGGGGGAGTGACAGAGAACACATCTCTATGGTAACATGCTATCACAAATTGCTGCAATGAGTGGTAGATATAATACTAACATAGCAAACCCTTTTAATACATTATAAAAGATCATACATGTGTTATCTCTTATTGATATATCTAATATACACAAAATTATAAAGATCCCATTTGGCACCACCTTAACCCGGTGGCGATTTATTGTTACCCTAACCGATTTTAGTGGTATTACTTATATAGGTTCATTTTATTAGACCATATAAGTTAAGGGAATTTGTAGTTATCCTTAAGATATTTTTACCTTAGTCTTGTATGAATGCCGATGTTTGTACCTTAATCTTGTATAAATGCCGATGTTTGTACCCTAGTCTTGTATAAATGCCGATGCCCGTTTATATTGAGTTCCTTATGTTTTTACCCTAGTCTTGTATAAATGCCGATGTTTGTACCTTAGTCTTGTATAACTGCTGATGTTTGTTTATGTTGAGTTCCTTATCGGCGTTCCCTAATGGAGTCTGCGCATGCGTGTGCGCTCGTCAATTGGTCATGGCAGCAGCGCATGCGTGTAGTGGAGCAGGCAAACCGGGACTAGCCATTGGGATAGAATCCAGTCTTAGTCCAATCTAACGGTGATGTCCTATCGTGTGATGTGCCTAATTTAGTCACAAGATAGTGTGTTATGGGTAGGAGCTGTAAATAGCAGGTCCAAACCATAACATTGGGGACGGATCTGTTAAACATAGTCTGTCAAGTTGTAATTTACACTAAAGTCCGTATGTTTATGTGGGGCTAAAACACACAAAAAAACAAAAATACATAATCCATTATATCAAGTCACTGATCATATAACAAAATCCTAATAGCAACCAGTCAGCGGAGTTACAACCAATTAAATTAATATATAACTATTGTATGCTGGTAGGAAGCTCAGTCTGTAACGAGATATCAAAAGTGATTCATATAAGTGTTGAGGAGCGACACACGCTCACTATAGGCTATGGGTTATTAAGCATAATGCTGTGGGAAGCGAGGTCTATAAAGGGATGTCAAAGGTGATAAATAATAATGTTAAAGAGCGACACATGCTCCCTATCTATAGGCTATAGATTATTAGGCGTTATAATTTGTCTATCTTAGGTGTATTATGTGTTGTTAAATGTAAACTATATCAACATCAGCCCAGTCATAGTAATGACATCTACCAATAAGGACTTCTATGTTCGCGTGTATCTATGTAAATGGGATATGAATATATAATACTTAAACATCAAACTAAATGAACAAATGCTATATTGAAGTGATAAAGTGGAATACATAAGTTTGACTTATGTCAGATAACCCATTATTGACTAAATCATAGCCTCATACAGTGTATATTGTGACTATTAATGCAACAAATATTAATATGTGATATAATCTATATAGATACACCCTAATTATGTGTAAGATCAAGATGATTTGTGAATGTATACGTGACTGTCTATATGTATAAAAAGTGATGATACATAGTATAATTGTAATAATAACCGTATATATATATGCCTTAAAAATTGTGTTATTTTGTGTTAGTGTGTTATATAACTAATCTAAATGATAGTATATATATAAAAAACATCATCATAGGTGTCAAAAGCCTATAGTATCCTTTGTATGTATTTTATAAAAAAATATATGAAGGTGAGATGGTGTATGTGGTTAATAGGGAAATGAGTGATACATATAAACTTACGTTATTGAGATAAAGATATGGATATATAATTTACATCATTTAAAATAGGTCTTAATTTGTAACCCTATTTTTATGATGACAGACTGTGGTCAGAAAATAAAACTATGTACCTAACCTAAGATCAATCCTTAACCCCATGAAATGAGAGCTGTAAAGAGGAGCAGAAATTAAATGAATATAGCCAATCAGATGTCAAAAGCGGCTAAATCCACATGTTCGTTGAGACCATCTGGTGCCAGGGTATGAAGTTTATGTATCCAGTAGGTCTCTCTACGACGCAAGTTAAGAAAGGCATTATTGCTGTTTCGAGATATTTGCTCAATGGGCAGTATTGACAGCGTTTTTGTGCTTCCTTTATGTGCAAAAGCACAATGTCTTGACAGACTATGTTTGAGGTAATTCCTCTTGATGTTGTAAGTGTGTTCACTCCAACGTTTTTTTATAGCACGACTCGTGCGTCCTACATATTGGGCTCCACATGAACAGTTTACTAAGTAGATCACATAGGTCGACTCACAGGATAACCTCTTACTGATTTTAAATTCTTCTCCTGTTTGATTAGAGGAGAAAGTATTGGTACCTCTTTTAATCACTCTGCACATGTTGCATTTTCTCTTTAGACACTTGTATACTCCAGTTGGGGGAACAAAGTTGCCCAGGAAGGTCTTTTTCTGGCCTGATCTGTGATCAGAACAGATGACTTTATCCCTTACAATTTTGCTAGGGGCCAATCTGTTCTTCAGAGTCGGCGCTCTTCTATATACAATCCTTGGTTTAGATGGAATTAGTTTTTTAAGGTGTGGGTCATCGCCAATAATGGGCCAATGTTTTAATATAATTTTTTGGATATCGCGATAGTTACTATTATATCCAGTAATGAATAACGGTGTTTTATTGTAATTTTCAATTGTTTGTTCTTTCTTAATCTTTTTTTGAGTCTTATCGGATGTTAAATAAGTATTCCTATCATCCTGTAGGGCTCTAATATATCCTTTTTGGATCAAGTCCAAAGGATATCCCCTTTCTAAAAATCTATCCTTCAAGACAAGAGATTGTTTCTTGTAACTTTCAATAGTGCTACAGTTGCGTCTTATTCGCCTAAACTGTCCGTAGGGCACATTTTTCTTCCAGCTGATATAGTGGTTACTATTGAAATTTAGGAAACTATTGCAATCGACCTTTTTGAAAAAAGTTTCAGATATAATAGTCCCACTCGTAGAAAATGATAGAGATAAATCCAAAAATTCAATAGTATTGGATTGAATATTGGAGGTGAATTCCAGATCAAATTCATTGGTATTAAGTGAGGAGGTAAAGAAAGTGGCCTCCTCTGCAGTGCCTTTAAACAGAATTAAGAGGTCATCTATATACCGGCCATAGAACACCAGACTCGCACCCATAGCAGACCCATATATGTGGGTCTCCTCAAATTTGCCCATATATAAATTGGCAAAACTGGGTGCGAATCTGGTGCCCATGGCCGTACCTTTTACTTGAAGGTAATAAGATCCCTGATAAAGAAAATAATTATGATGTAATATGAAATATATAATTTCACTGATGAAATGCTGTTGCCTCAATGGCATATAAATATCGGTTGCCAGGTACGCTTGAATAACCGACAAACCTTTGTCGTGTGGGATATTAGAATATAGCGAGCTCACATCGCTGGTAATCCACCACAGTTCATCATCAGTTTTTTTGATGTTCAACCTATTTAATTTGTTAAGGAGATCTGTGGAATCCCTAATGAAAGAGGGTAAATTAATTACATGTTTTTGTAAAAAAGAATCTATATAAGCTGAAAGATGGTCAGTCAGGCTGTCAATGCCTGCCACAATTGGACGACCAGGGGGAAGAGATATATTTTTATGAATCTTAGGCAAATGGTAGTAAAATGCCACATTAGGGTTTTTAGGATAGAGATATTCCTTTTCTTTTTTTTTTTTTTTTTTTTTTTTTTTTTTTGGATTTAATGCCCTCATCAAATCCTTCTTTGAGTAATGAATATAGTTGTTTCTGGTATATGGGGGTGGGGTCTTTAGCTAGTAATTTGTAATAGCTCTCATCTTTTAAGATCCTATCAGCCTCTAGAATATAATCTGACCTGTTTTGGAGAACAATGCCTCCTCCTTTGTCCGCCTGGCGTATCACAATGTTTTTATTTGCACTGAGTGATTCAAGGGCTTGACGTTCACCTGGACTTAGATTGTGTCTATATTTTGCTTTTTTTGTAAGTTTTTCAAAATCCTTTAGTACCATTGATTGAAAAATACTGATGTGTGAATTTTTCACACGGGGAGGATTAAAATTTGATTTGGGCTTAAAGTCAGTTTGGATATATTTATCATTAAGTTGTTGCAATAATGTATCTGGTTCAAATGTAATGATACCATCTTTTAGATGTTTATCCATGGAGTTCAAAACAATGGGTATAGAGTCAGTATTTTTCAGACGTTTCTCTGCGAAGTATTTCTGTAGTGAAAGTTTCCTAGTGAAGCTGTTTGTATCCACAAACAATTGAAACATATTAGGGCCATTAGTGGGGCTAAAGGATAGGCCTCTACCTAATACTCTGATTTCATCGTCAGATAGTGTGTGGTCTGATAGATTAAATATTCCCTTTCTGTATTTTAATAGTTTTTCCTTTTTGGCGGTTGAGGATTTTCCTCTGTTTCCTCGTTTGTGTGGATTCTTTTTTGTCGAGGTGGCCATTTTGGAGTTTTATGTGCCATCTTATGGTAAATTGCTTCCACAAGTGATTTTAGGTGGGGCAAAGCTCAAAATTCAGGAGCATCACTTGTAGCTTGTATTATTATTAACAGTGTCCCTTTAAGAGTGCTTAAATTGTCCCGTAAAGTAAACTCAAAGCCTCAAAACCTCAGGACAGGCTTGCAATGTTGTCAAGGTATTATCTGGGCGGAATACAGCTTTAGAGCGTATTAATTAGTATAGGTATTAATATTTAGCAGGTCATTAAAAAGCAAACATTTATTTTTGCTTACAGCTTGTGATATGTGGAAGTGAACCCGGCTTGAAATTAAGGAATAAGGGGCTTTTAAAAGGTTCTGTATAAACTCACTGTGTCTCATTAGGTGTATACATGTTATATCAGGTCACAAATTTTCTCATGTTGTTAATATGTGAATAGGTGAAAACAGCAAGAACGCCACATGGCCTTACCCCTCAGATGCCAAACCGGAAAGATGTTGGAAAAAGAACTGCTCCAAATATCCAAAGTTACATTTGCCCAGGGGTTTAGCAGTGGATGAGGGCACCTCTGTCAATCCTATCTGCTTAGCGCTCGGCCGAGTATCGTTAGTCCAGGCAGGCTCTGTTTGCGGCCTTTACCGCCGGTCTTAAACAGGTGCGTTCAGCGGGCCTCCCGCTAATGATTCGAGTCTCAAAAGACTTCCGATATTCACCACTATAC
Organism: Bombina bombina; assembly: GCF_027579735.1. NCBI lineage: Eukaryota > Metazoa > Chordata > Amphibia > Anura > Bombinatoridae > Bombina > Bombina bombina. The sequence goes on from NC_069501.1 coordinate 83,305,899, forward strand.
TTTACTGACCCTTTTAGGCGATCAGCTCGGGATGCGCTGTCCCAGGACTGGGTCTCTGCCACTGCCGTCTCCGGAGCTCTAGTGTGGTGCGGCCATCTTGGACGCCCGCACGCTCCGCCCCTCTGAATTTAATTTTTTATTACTTATGTAAGCTAATTTTTCTGCATAATAAAAAATCATTTTAAAACAGTATTTCTCCCTCAATACCATTTCTTATTATATTGTACTCAGAAACTTTCTTTATAAGAAATGAGACCTGTTTCACTGGTATAATATTAAAGGTGCTTTAAGACCTTATGAGTGAAAAAGGTGTGAACCACTACAAAAGGCACTGTGTCTGTTCTACCTCAAGAGAGAGATTGGTGAGCATAACTGAACAAAGAAACATAACATCTAAAATACCAAAGATTAATAAAACTGGCTCGAGTGGTTAAACTAAGTGGAAAGTGTGCCATAGAGGGAATACAGAGTATTTGGATGTATAAGTTTAGCCACAAGATGGAAGGTGATCATGACATTGGTCAGAGCAAGCCACTGTCTGAGGACATCGTATTTGGCCCCTCAGTTGGTGGGCATAGCTGAAGATTTCCAGGTATTGAATGAGAAAAGCGTTAGAGGGGAGAAGAAGAAAAGAAGAGGGGCGGGGAGGGGGTATAGAAAGGGGGATTAGTCAGGTTCATAAGGAGGGAGGATTTCTGACATGTTCTTGGGTTATTAAGGAAATCCCAGTAAAGGAACCATATTTCCCAAGTGGACTAGTAAGCATCCTCTCTATTAAGGCTTTGGTAGAAACCTTTTTCCATTTTAGCAATATGGTTGACTGAGTTAATTACAGTGGAAAAGACGGATGGGGGCTTTTTTTTAATAATATATTTACGTTTATTTGACTAGGGTTTAATATTAAATTTGATGTGAGTATGGGTTTTACAGATGTCCTGCAGGGCCATGGGTTTGATCTGAGGTTTGATGAATGTATAGGCTGATAGTCCCAGGGTTCTGAGCTCATGTGGTAGATAGGGATGACCAATGGGTTGCATTCCTAAAGGATCTGACCTAATATGGCATGGTATGGGACTGTTCCATGGGTTGCAGTGTCTGATCTAAGTTCTGATGAGAGTATGGTGCTGACAGATGAGCTGCAGGGCTGGAGGATCGAGCTCAAGTAACATGTAGAAATGAGGCTGACAAATGGTCAGCAAGAATAGGTGTCTGATGTGGGTTGGTGGCTGACAGATAGGGTGAAGGGCCAGGGGTCTGATCTAATGTCTGATATTGCTATGGGGATAGCAGAAAGGTTGCAGGGCCAGGGGTTATTTAGGTAAACTATAAGGTTTATTGTGGGTATTGGGCTTATAGAGGGGCTGCAGAACATGGAATCTGAATTCTCAACTCTCACGTAGTGGTCTCAACTTAGGGGAGTGTCATATTATGTGGTGAGACATGGTTGAGTGGGGCATGGCACAGAACAGGATCAAGGAGGGCTCTTGACTTTCTTTTTATGGGGGGGGGCTGTGAGTAGTCAGTCCACCCCTGGGTACTATCTATAGTGTATTATCCCACAGGGCTAGAGTAGACATACAAATATTGAAAAAAACATTTGAAAATGTTTATGAAAATTGAGTTATGGATGTGTAAAGGTTAATTGTGGTGTTGGCATTTAGTTGCCCTGTTGCCCATTTTTGTTTAGGGCAGATTCCATTTTACACAAATTTTCTGATTTGAGCTTAAAGTGCCTCAACTATTATCGCAGCAATATAACTGTTTTGCTTAGAGTAAAAATACCCGCTTATCATAGTAAATAATCTAACGCTTAAGGTATTATTATTTAAATAACACATTTTATTACTGTGTGTTTTATAAGACGACAATCGTTACAGGAATTGTATAATTGAATAATTCTTTGCTGCATTGTACAATTTACCTTTTGATATCCTTTTTATAAAATTTAGTATTAAATTTTCATTTCAAGTGATTATATTTTCTTTCACAAGGTATATAAAAATAAAAAAATAGAAAATGTTTCCTTAATTGATCTGTTCAGATATTTTATAATGTTGCAGCCTTCTTTTTACCATGAAGAGGATAACCCTGTGGATATTGATTTAATAGTTGCTACTTCTATGCTAAATCTATGTCTACTGTTATGGACAATTGAAGTAATTTAGTGAAGTCAATAATCCTGGAGACTCTGGCCCCAGTAAGTGCTCCAGCCATGGCAAAATCTCTGTCTTCCTCTAAAGCCGAAGTAGATCCTCAACCAAGGAAAAGACTAGCTAAGTTAAAACATTTAGAACCCTTTACAGCTTCTAAACCTGTGAAGCAAATGACCACCCCCTCTCCCAGGGGTCATATTAACAATGTCAGAAATTTCCTCTCTGGATATAATAAAGGGTAAAGATAAATCCAAAGATAATTCAAAATTACTCAAAGGATCTGTTTCATATAAACATGTTAAAGATACCTTTCACTCTGAGGAGACTTTTACCCTCCTTTTTAGCCTGAGGGCTATCTAGCAGACAAGTCTGATCCTGAAGATCTTTAAGATCAACCTCCTGAAGGCCCTTCTCACTATGTACTTGATCCCAACCTTGAGGACTCTTCTGTTCCTGAGGAGGTTATTTTGGATCCTCAGGGTAACCCCCTTTTCAATCTAGATAACATCAGGCATCCTCGTTTTACGGATTGGAGTCCCTCTCCTCATATTATACATTTTTTAAGACATTGGATTCATAAATATATCCAAATTAAAGTATGCAATAAGCTTCATGCACAGTGTTCTTGTCCTTTATTACCAGATAATGATTTGATTACACCAGACTTTGACCCTAAAGTGACATTTTTATCTAAGAGTGGTACAGACCCTAGGAAAGGACTAGATAAGTCTCTCAGGTCAGCTCAGGATAAGATGTTAGACATGCTAGGTCCTCTCACCCAAATGTTTCAATTAGCAGACAATGCCCTTCTTTCATCAGGCTATTTGGAACCCTCTCAGAATGGGTCTCAAAATGGATCCAAAGAGCCACTTGTTTCCTTGGTAATGCTAATGTAGCACTTTCAGTGGAAATACATTGTGCTGCTCTCATGCGCATAGATCCAAAATTGGCTGCATTAGCTAGTTTTGAGGGAGAGCCATCTGTATGAGGTTCACTTTTTGGAGATCTTTTCATGAAATTATTAAATAAATATGTGTCTACTTTTACTTCTTTGGATCATGCACAAACTAATATGCGTTGATTCCTATACAATAGGCAAGACGTTTTTGCCAGGACTGGGAGGTTCAGGGGCCGCCACTCCAGCCATAGACCTTTCTGTGGCTTCTTTAGACCATATAATTATCCAGTCCATTTCAATACATTCCCTCAAATCAGACCTCTGTTCCCTCAATGAAGAAGGTCTTATCACTCCCAAGGATCAAAAAGACAACCACCTCATCCACATAGATCTGACTAGGGTAAGTTTAACTTCAAACCGTTTTGTTTTTCCAAAAATGTTAGCAGGAAGAATTGCTCTTTTTTTCACAGTTCTGGTTTCAAATTTACCAGGATCCCTGGATTCATCAAACAGTTCAGGGATTCAAAATAGAGTTTGTACAGTGGTCAATTCAGTCCTGACCTTCTCATCCAATACATTTTCCCCTTCCACTCAGTCTCTAATAGTCATAATTCAAAAGGTGCAATAGAACTTGCATCCAACATGATTCCTCAGCAATATTTTTCTAGTGTAAAAGAAAGAGGATGGTTTTCTTCCTGTAATAAATCTGAGAGACCCCAAAGTTTTTCTAGTGTATTGGCACTTCAAAATGGAATGGATACAAATGTTGATAGATACTTTGTTGAAGGACGATTGGATGGTTCATCTTGATCTGAAGCTCCCAGTAGCAAACTCTTTTAGACATTTCCTTCAGTTTCTTTTGAACAAAAATTTTTAGACAGTTTACATGCCATCCCTTTGGTCTGAGCTCTGCCCCATGGTGTTTCACAAAGTTGATGAAACCCGTAGCAACTTTGCTCCATTCCAGGGGTATTTGTCTAATAATATACCTAGATGACATGCTTCTTCTTTCTCAGGACAAGACTTCTTTAATGGAGTTTGAACTGAAAATTCTTCTTCTTCTTCAAAACCTGGATTTTGTAATAAATATGGACAAATCAAACTTCTGTCCTGTTCAAACGTTGGAATTCCTAGGTTTTTCAATATATTCTGTTCTAGCTCAACTTTTGCACCGTAGAGTCTGATGCAAGTCTTCTAGGTTGGGGTACGGCTTCTCTCAACCGGAGGCAAATGAACTTCAGAAGAATTAAGTCTTCACATCAACAATCCATTTACAATCTGATCTTTTGCAAATTCTTTGGTAAACTGTTGTGCCCTACTCCAGATGGACAATGTTTCAGTGGTGCAATATATAAACTTGGGAGGAGCAAAATCCAGAACACACTCAGATCTTGCGACATAATTTTTCCAATTTTGTTTTGATCTCAATATCTCTGTAGTGCAGAGTATTTTGCCAGACAATTAAATATAACAGCGGATTGTTTTTCATGGTTTTGGAGGGATGCCAGCAATTGGAGATTGAACAGGGAAATCTTCCTGTACCTGACCAATCTCTTAGGTCTTTTTTTCTGGATCTGTTTGCATCCTAAACCAATCATCAGACTCCAGATTACTTTAGTTGGATTCCGGATCCAGGTGCTCGAGCAGTGAATGCTTTCCTTCAGATTTGGCCGGAAGAAAGGAGCTTATGCCTTTCCTCTTTTCCCTATGATTTCCAGGGTTATTTTCCAGGTTCAAAAACAGAACATTTCTCTAGTTCTTCTAACTCCCTTGTGGCCATTTCAGCTGTGGTTTCCAGCTTTTTCTGGAGTTGTTGATTCCTCCTCCTATTTTACTCCCTTCTTTTCCAGAGTTATTTCAGAATTCTCAATGGGATCTACATCCTCTTATTCTGGACAATCACCTCCTTCTGGCGGCTTGGGTGATGTCAGGGAATCTTGGTCAGTCTCAGGCCTTCCGGATACAGTTTGCAAGCTCCTTCAGGACTCTTAGGTTCCAGGAACTAGGAAAACTTACCTTTCAGTCTGGACGATCTGCTCTAGTTGGTGTTTGGAACGGGGTGATGATCCCTATTCAGCTCCTCCAGTCATTGTGGTGAATTTTTTTTAGCTTCCTTGTTTCAACAGGGGAAAGCATATTGTACAGTTAATCCGTTTAGATCTGCTATATCTGCAGGTCATGTTCTTATTAATGGTAATTCTATTGGTAAGCTTCCATTAGTTTGTCATCTGGTATGGTGTGTAAAACTTTGTAATTCTCCTTCAGCTAAATACTCTCAACTTTGGGAAGTTTCCATCATTTTTTTCTTTTCTCTGAACTGGGCCTTCAAATGAGCTATCTCTGAAACAATTAATAGGCTAAATTGACTGTTCTTTTTTGTCCTATTTCCTTTAAGAGGATTTCAGATATTAATGCCTTAGATGTTGATGCTTTTAGCTTGTCTCCTCAAGGTGTTTATTTTTTGGTTCTTCCTCGTACTAAGACAGGCACTTCTATTTCTTATCCTTACTTTGAGGAGGATCCTCAAATTTGTATATTTTCTTGTTTAAAGGTATATGAAGAAAGGACAAGAAGTTTTAGGGCCTCTAATTCAGGTCCTCTCTTGATTTCTTATGTGAAACCATATAAACCGATTTCTTCTCCTACTCTTGCGAGGTGGATCAGATGGATTATGTCCTTGGCTGGGTTTCTTGCTTTCTTTGGAGCTCATTCTACTAACAGAGCTGCTGCTTCTTGTGCTTTTCTTCAGGGTTGTTCATTACATGACCTCATGGCGGCGGTAGATTGGTCCTCTAACCATGTTTTTAGAAAATTTTATTTTAAACCCATGCTTTGTCTCTTTTAATAAAATAAAGATGATAGTAGCCTTGGTGACCATATGGTCATAATTTTATTAAAGATAGGAGGCAAGTATTTTGCCCTGCCCCCTCTTCCTTTGATTTTCGTTTGTATTATTATTTATATTATTATTGCAAACTGTTATTCATTATTTGAATAGTGATTGATTTCTTGTTCTAGCACTTGTTTTTCTTTTTTCAGTTTTCAGTTCTGCACTTCAAGTTATCAACCTTTCAGAAGTCATAATTTTGTTCACAGTTTGGACTTTTTCTAACTGTTTTTCTGCTGGTTCCAGCTCCAGTAAAGAAAGAGGATGTTGTTTATGGGGAGGGACTATTTATTGCCTCTGCTTCATGTTTATTGGTTGTTACTTCTTTTCTTTGTTGCTATGTACTGCTGGAGAGATTTTTATAAATAAAGTAATGAAAAGTACTCGCCTCCTGTCTTTAATAAAATTATGACCATACGGTCACCAAGGCTACTATTATCTTTATTAATCTGTTAACTTCTTATCTGCTGTTTGCTTTTCTAATCTCCCTATATACATAAATCATTGTGCATATTAAACCTGATATTTTTTGGACTTTGTAATACATTTAGCCACCAATAAGTGAGTGTAACTCAAGTTCTGAACCAAAAATGGTCCAGCTTCTAAGTTTTACATTTCTGCCTTTTAAATAAAGATAGCAAGAGAACGAAGAAAAATTGATAATGGAGTAACTTAGGAAGTTGCTTAAAATTGCATGCTCTATCTGAATCATTAAAGAAAAAAATTGGGTTTAGTATCCCTTTAATACTATTAGTTTAACAATTGTATTTTCCAAATTACATAACTAGAGACAGCCAATGAAAAAGGACAAAGCTACAAGCAAACATTGTGGCCAATTGTGAATCTTCCGTTCTGCATATTACCGCATGTGCTTTACAGGTTCTGAAATATTGCATGTGCACCATTGATCTTGATGAAGATCTGACCAGGAATTAGTTCTGGATTTGCGCATGTGCATTGTGTCACTAGCAGAGCTTTTTGTGAGGCAAGTGCCAGTGTGAGACTTGTTTGTGCTTGGGTTTATAAAAATAGATTATTTATTTGCTATCTATAAATTTTAAAGTGAAGGTAAAGTTAACTGTATGTCATTGTGTATTTTTGCTTATTAACCTAAATGAATAGTACTTTAATTCATCATTTTTTTTTAAATTAAGTATAAACTGAGATTTATATCGTTATACTTGCATTTTGGCTATCCATAAAATCAACCCGTTTTTTTTTTTTTTTTTTTCTTGCCATGTCACGTTTTTTCATCATCCAATTAAAATTCTGGCCGATAGGCGGCCAGAGATCTACGTCATCCGCCTCCTGTATCCTCCTGTATCCTCTGCGCATGCGTTTAGGATCCCTGAGATCTACGTAATCCTCCTCCTGTATCCTCTGCGCATGCGTTTAGGATCTTTACCTTATACTTGTAGGAAAAGCGCGCGCCCGTTTCGCGCAAGCGCTTTGCATAACGTTTTATAATATTGTATAAGAATGCCGCAAGTGCTTTTCAAGTGGATTTCCGCATGTACAAAATTCACTTTAATACTAAAATAAAGCTTAAAATGTATTTTTTCTCATCCCTGCCTCTATAGTTATACAACGCTATGCGCATGCGCTGTTCCTTGTGTGCTCATGAACACGCTTTGGAGATACGTATAGAGCGTGTGGGACCGCTCTATACGTCATTAATTATGAAATAAGGAAATGGCTGATGGGAGGAGTGAAGAACGGCACAGTAGGGTGATTTTAAAGATCTTTATTATATAAATATATATACTTTTTCAGAAAAGAAGTTAGCGATCATAATGTTTTAACTGTGAGTAAATTGATGGTGTATAGGGATAGTTGAAACTTTACCTTCACTTTAATATTTAATTCTGTCAAAATTAACCACTTGTATTGCTCCTTAGTCTAGGGGTACATATATATCATTGATCCAAAAATCATTGAGTTCAATTATTTTTTTTCTTGGGATAAGAAGTAAAATATTTATAAATTAATGAATCCTTATTTTCAATAATCAGTTATAATTATATATGTCAGTGCTCGTTAATCCAGGTGTGATTCATTCTAGCTGTTCCTTATACTTACAAAAGATGCTGCAGCTCCGTGTTGCCGAAACGCTTGCTGTTAAAGCTTTTTGATGCCGGAAGGGAGCAGTAGATGTTTAGCTGACGAAAGCAACGCAGTGAACGTGCACAGAGCTACTACCCAGGTAGACACTAGTGATAGTAATCAAATAATGAGTCCCACGGTAGGTTTGGAAAAGAATGGGTTTCCAGAATAAAAATACACGAAAAAGGGGAAAAAGCTGAAAAAGTAAGTCATTTGTGAAAATAAAGAAACAATCTTTTGATTGATGAAAACTTTTTTTCAGTTTCAAATCCCTTTAAAGTAGATATACTAATTATGTTTATTTAATCAAAACTCTCGCTGGGATGCAGGGTTCTAAATGGTAGGGAAAGACACATACATTATAATATACTGCACAAAAAAAACATCCCAAAGATTTTTTGTGTTAATGCTACATTAATATGAGTATCCACAGATTACAAAGCCCATGCTTGTATTTAGACTTGAGCAACAAAAGGCATATTCTCATTTAAGACGTTTAAGAGTTTTTATTTGATATTTAGGGAAATAAGACAAGACAAATATTGGAAGTATTGGAAAGTGGGTCAGAATGTTTGTCAACTATTAGACAAATGTAGAAATTGTTACAAAGTGGGAGATCAGTATTAGGTATAGGTAAATGTTTATATTAGTATATTTCAATGGAAAATAAAATGTTCCCCTTTACATTCAGTCTGCATTTGGTTTACTGATAAACTATATGTCATATTAAAAAGTTCACTTTTGGTATTATTTGTTTGCAAATCAGAATCTTTAGTAAATATTGAACATTTGGTAATGTGCAAATACAACTATAATCGATATTAAGCAATGTGCAGACATTAACCCATCTCTAATCATTATGACCTTTAATTAAAATGACTTGGTTTAATTATGGAGAACACTGTAATTATATTATTAGTATTATTATTATACTTTATTTATAAAGCGCCAACATATTCCGCAGCGCTGTCCATGGGCACCATTCAAATAAGTAAAACAACAAAACAATACTTGTAAGAAAAAAATAAAATTGGCAAACAAATACAGGAGGCATTTAGGGCCCTATTACCGTGGGATATTATAATTAATTTGATTTATTCTAAAACACTTTATTAAACATTTTAAGTTAGCATAAGTTATTGCTTAACATAAGGTCACTGTACACGCATAGTTTTACATTAACACATTAACATATTTTTGAGCAAGGGCTCTTAACCCAAGAACTTGGCATAGGCTGTCAGCATTTATTATTGCACCAACAGTTCTGGTGAACTAACTGCTGGTGCAATGCTGCCCCTGCAGATTCGCGGCCAATCGGCCGATAGCAAGCGATTTCAATCAACCCGACCGTATTCTATCGGGTTGATTTCTGTCCGCCGCCTCAGAGCAGGCGGACAGGTTATGGAGCAGCGGTCTTTAGATAACTTCTGTTTCCAGGCTCATATTTATAAAGAAAATTATTTTTATACCTCTTTAATATTAATTGTTATATTGTATGCATAACATCTTTTTCTTTTTCAAATAAAGATCCTCCACGCTCCATAGCTCCACGGTTGCGGTCCTGCTCTGCGCTAATCTCCGCTCCGCGCTGGCTTGGTCCTGGAAGAAGACGGAAGAGGTCCCCGCTTAGAAGAAGATGTTGGCCATTTGGTAAAAGACTTTATCACCTGGAACAGGACCTTCTCCACCGGACTTCAGGAATAGTGAGTACCTATTTTGGAGGTTAGACTTTTTTTTGGGGGGGAGATTCTTTTTTTTTTAAATTTGGAATTTCTGGGCACTCTTAAAAGAGCTGAATGCCCTTTTAAGGGTAGTAAAAGAGCTGAATACCATTTTAAGGGCAATGCCCATACAAATGCCCCTTTAGGGGCAATGGGTAGTTTATGATTTTTTGCCGTTAGTTTTTTTTTATTTTGGGGGGTTTAGTGGGTGGGGGATTTTACTGTTAGATGGGGGACTTAGTTTTTTTTTTGAGGAAAAGAGCTGTTTAACTTAGGGCAATGCCCTACAAAAGGCCCTTTTAAGGGCTATTGGTAGTTAAGTATTAGATTAGAGGGTCCTTGCGCTGAATATGTGATACCGATTTGCGACGTGGTTCTATGTTAGCTTATGGGAGTAAAAATTGCAGCTAACAGGTGAAATATATGTGCCGCATTTATATGCGGCGCTGTATATGTGATACCAAAACCGTGTAAAAACCAGCATTGCCGGCATTTGCGGGCAATGCTGCATATGTAATCTTGCCCTATATGTTACATTGTTATAAACATTGCTTCCCTGTAGCACTCTAGACAAACTTATATGCTCCTACCTAGGTATTCTTTTAACTTAAATAAGCTGAGTTTCAATAAAGAATTCCATAAGAACATAGCAAATTTGATAATGTAAATTGGAAAGTTTTTAATAGTGCATGCTCTATCTGAATCTAGTTTAATTTTTACTTTGATGTCCCTTTAAATTCCTCCAGATATATCATCGGATTTTTAGATGGTGTTTTTTTTGGGCGTGCTCATTTTATCAGAAAGTAAAATCTAATAATGAAAATAATTGACTAATTAGATACAGCTGTTTCATGCCACGTAATATTTGTCACATAAGCCTTTGACAAAGGTTTATATCCCAACCATCATCTAGGTAAATATTATCAAACCTGTGTGCTTTACTCCTATCACCGCCAAAAAAACAAACAAGGTTTAAGATATAAAACAGGCTCCGGTCACTAGCAGAATTTACTTTCAGCTGTCTGGGTAGAAGAACAGCGATGGCATCCAGCATGATATGGCTTGTGGCTGTTGTCCTTATTGTAGGAGCCGAAGCCTATCTTCCAATCAACTGTAAGTGCAGCTGTATAAGCAGCTTATTAATATAAAAAGTTACTTATTGCTACAAGGGAATGATATTGATTGACATTTACCATAAAAGGAGATTCTGTATAATTATAATAATGTTTATGTACAATGAAGCCATGAAATTAAGAAATGATGTGACAGGTGTAAGTAAAGCTTTATTTTCTAATATAGAAATTAGAATTATCAGTAAAAAGGGACAAGTTTTGAAAAATTGTATGCAAGTTATTGTATCTTTCTTACATTCACTTCAAACTTTGTCAATATGGTTTTACAATTAAAAATATTCCAAACCTATTACTTAATTTTAATACATTTGATATTTTGGTAAGAAACCTCAAAAATGAATCCCACACTCTGAAGAGGTAATCTGTAAATAAATTAGTTTATGAGAAAGAAGTTTCAAATTTTAAAATTCAGAGTGCAATTTATTTACCAGTACTTAGATATGCCGGATACATTAAATATACTTCTGTAAGATGCAGAATTCTATAGTCAATTAAATGGATGTTAAGGACATAAAACAAACAAAAAAATTGCTAAAGGGACAGTCTAGTCAAAATTAAACTTTCATGATTCAGATAGGGCATGCAATTTCAAACAACTTTATAATTTGCTTTTATCATCAAATTTGCTTTGTTCTCTTGGTATTCATTGTTGAAAACTAAACCTGGGTAGGCGCATATGCTAATTTCTAAGCACTTGAAGACTAACTCTTATCTCAGTGCATTTTGACAGTTTTTTAACAGCTAAACAGTGCACGTTCATGTGTGCCATGTAGATAATGTGCTCACTCCCGTAGGGTCACCTAGGAGTCAGCACTGTTTGGCTAAAATGCAAGTCTGTAAAAAAACTGATATTAGGGGCAGTCTGTATAGGCTTAGATACAAGGTAATCACAGAGGTAAAAAGTATATTAATATAACTGTTGGCTGTGCAAAACTGGGGAATGGGCAATACAGGGATTATCTATCCTTTTAAACAATAACAATTCTTAAGCAGTCCCTTTAATACATATCAAGGGGCATAAATTACAACTATTTTTTATATTTAAACAGGAAATTTATGTTTGTGCATAAATAATATTTGTGGGCAAGTTGTTCACAGACTGATAAAGAAAAGTACTCAACTCTGTTGTCCTATTTATATTTATAAATGGCGTTTATTTAATAACAATTTCAATATTTTGGAGCTATGAAAACTATTAAATGGAAAATTAGTAAATAATATATGTAAAGGGATATGAGACCCCAAAAATATATATATTTTGTGATTCAGACAGAGCAAACCATTTTAAAAATTTTTTCCAGTTTACTTCTATTATCATATTTGCTTTGTTCCCTTGGTTTTTTGTGTTGAAGAGATACTTAGATAGGCGTCTGGAGCACTACATGACAGGAAATAGTGCTGCCCTCTAGTGCTCTTGCAAATGGATAACATTCTTACAAAACTGCTGCCATCTAGTGCTCCTGCTAATGTATAACATTAGTACTACATGACAGGAAATAGTGCTGCCCTCTAGTGCTCTTGCAAATGGATAACATTAGTACTACATAACAGGAAATAGTGCTGCCCTCTAGTGCTCTTGCAAATGTATAACATTAGTACTACATAACAGGAAATAGTGCTGCCATTTAGTGCTCTTGCAAATGGATAGCATTAGTACTACATAACAGGAAATAGTGCTGCCCTCTAGTGCTCTTGCAAATGGATAACATTAGTACTACATGACAGGAAATAGTGCTGCCATCTAGTGCTCTTGCAAATGGATAACATTAGTACTACATAACAGGAAATAGTGCTGCCATCTAGTGCTCTTGCAAATGTATAACATTAGTACTACATAACATTAAATAGTGCTGCCATCTAGTGTTCTTGCTAATGGATAACATTAGTACTACATAACAGGAAATAGTGCTGCCCTCTAGTGCTCTTGCAAATGGATAACATTAGTACTACATAACAGGAAATAGTGCTGCCCTCTAGTGCTGTTGCTAATGTATAACATTAGTACTACATAACAGGAAATAATGCTGCCCTCTAGTGCTCTTGCAAATGGATAACATTAGTACTACATAACAGGAAATAGTGCTGCCATCTAATGCTCTTGCAAATGGATAATATTAGTACTAAATAACAGGAAATAGTGCTGCCATCTAGTGCTCTTGCAAATGTATAACATTAGTACTACATAACAGGAAATAGTGCTGCCATCGAGTGCTCTTGCAAATGGATAACATTAGTACTACATAACAGGAAATAGTGCTGCTCTCTAGTGCTCTTGCAAATGGATAACATTAGTACTACATAACAGGAAATAGTGCTGCCAGCTTGTGCTCTTGCAAATGGATAACATTAGTACTACATAACAGGAAATAGTGCTGCCATCTAGTGCTCTTGCAAATGGATAATATTAGTACTACATAACAGGAAATAGTGCTGCCATCTAGTGCTCTTGCAAATGGATAACATTAGTACTACATAACAGGAAATTGTGCTGCCATCTAGTGCTCTTGCAAATGGATAACATTAGTTCTACATAACAGGAAATAGTGCTGCCATCTAGTGCTCTTGCAAATGGATAAAATTAGTTCTACATAACAGGAAATAGTGCTGCCATCTAGTGCTCTTGCAAACGGATAACATTAGTACTACATAACAGGAAATAGTGCTGCCATTTAGTGCTCTTGCAAATGGATAACATTAGTACTACTTAACAGGAAATAGTGCTGCCCTCTAGTGCTCTTGCAAATGGATAACATTAGTACTACATAACAGGAAATAGTGCTGCCAGCTAGTGCTCTTGCAAATGGATAACATTAGTACTACATAACAGGAAAAAGTGCTGCCCTCTAGTGCTCGTGCAAATGGATAACATTAGTACTACATAACAGGAAATAGTGCTGCCTTCTAGTGCTCTTGCAAACGGATAACATTAGTTCTACATAACAAAAAATAGTGCTGCCATCTAGTGCTCTTGCAAATGGATAACATTAGTACTACATAAAAGGAAATAGTGCTGCCATTTAGTGCTCTTGCAAATGGATAACATTAGTACTACATAACAGGAAATAGTGCTGCCATCTAGTGCTCATGCAAATGGATAACATTAGTACTACATAACAGGAAATAGTGCTGCCATCTAGTGCTCTTGCAAATGGATAACATTAGTACTACATAACAGGAAATAGTGCTGCCATTTAGTGCTCTTGCAAATGGATAACATTAGTACTACATAACAGGAAATAGTGCTGCCATCTAGTGCTCTTGCAAATGGATAACATTAGTACTACATAACAGGAAATAGTGCTGCCCTCTAGTGCTCTTGCAAATGGATAACATTAGTACTACATAACAGGAAATAGTGATGCCATCTAGTGCTCTTGCAAATGGATAACATTAGCACTACATGACAGGAAATAGTGCTGCCAGCTAGTGCTCTTGCAAATGTATAACATTAGTACTACATAACAGGAAATAGTGCTGCCCTCTAGTGCTCTTGCTAATGTATAACATTAGTACTACATAACAGGAAATAGTGCTGCCCTCTAGTGATCTTGCTAATGTATAACATTAGTACTACATGACAGGAAATAGTGCTGCCAGCTAGTGATCTTGCAAATGGATAACATTAGTACTACATAACAGGAAATAGTGCTGCCATCTAGTGCTCTTGCTAATGTATAACATTAGTACTACATAACAGGAAATAGTGCTGCCAGCTAGTGCTCTTGCTAATGTATAACATTAGTACTACATAACAGGAAATAGTGCTGCCCTCTAGTGCTCTTGCAAATGGATAACATTAGTACTACATAACAGGAAATAGTGCTGCCAGCTAGTGCTCTTGCTAATGTATAACATTAGTACTACATAACAGGAAATAGTGCTGCCCTCTAGTGCTCTTGCAAATGGATAACATTAGTACTACATAACAGGAAATAGTGCTGCCATCTAGTGCTCTTGCAAATGGATAACATTAGTACTACATAACAGGAAATAGTGATGCCATCTAGTGCTCTTGCTAATGTATAACATTAGTACTACATAACAGGAAATAGTGCTGCCCTCTAGTGCTCTTGCAAATGGATAACATTAGTACTATATAACAGGAAATAGTGCTGCCCTCTAGTGCTCTTGCAAATGGATAACATTAGTACTACATGACAGGAAATAGTGCTGCCATCTAGTGCTCTTGCAAATGGATAACATTAGTACTACATAACAGGAAATAGTGCTGCCCTCTAGTGCTCTTGCTAATGTATAACATTAGTACTACATAACAGGAAATAGTGCTGCCCTCTAGTGCTCTTGCTAATGTATAACATTAGTACTACATGACAGGAAATAGTGCTGCCCTCTAGTACTCTTGCTAATGTATAACATTAGTACTACATAACAGGAAATAGTGCTGCCCTCTAGTGCTCTTGCAAATGGATAACATTAGTACTATATAACAGGAAATAGTGCTGCCCTCTAGTGCTCTTGCAAATGGATAACATTAGTACTACATAACAGGAAATAGTGCTGCCATCTAGTGCTCTTGCTGATGTATAACATTAGTACTACATAACAGGAAATAGTGCTGCCCTCTAGTGCTCTTGCAAATGGATAACATTAGTACTACATAACAGGAAATAGTGCTGCCCTCTAGTGCTCTTGCAAATGGATAACATTAGTACTACATAACAGGAAATAGTGCTGCCCTCTAGTGCTCTTGCAAATGTATAACATTAGTACTACATGACAGGAAATAGTGCTGCCCTCTAGTGCTCTTGCTAATGTATAACATTCTTCCAACTCTATAGGGTCAATTTATCAAGCTAAAGACCGCAGCTCCATAACCTTTCTGCCTGCTCTGAGGCGGCGGCGGATAGAAATCAACCCGATTGAATACGCCCTGCTAGATGCCGATTGGCCGTGAATCTGCAGGGGGCGGCATTGCACCAGCAGTTCACAAGAACTGCTGGTGCAATGATAAATACTAACAGTGTATGCTGCTGGCATTTATTATATATATATATTTAATGTGCGGCAGACATGATACGCTACATTGTATCATGTCTGTCCGCACAATAATAAATAGACCCCTATTGCTTTATAGTGCTCTAGAAATGGGCCGGCTCCTAACCATACGTCTCCACTTTCAACAAAAGGTACCAAGAAAACGAAGAAAAATTGATAATAGAAGTAAATTAGAAAGTTGTGTAAAATTGCATGCTCTATCAGAATCATGAAAGAACCTTTTTGGTTTTCATGTCCCTTTAAATATAAATAACATTTTTATGTCTGCAATCATATTTTGCTTTCTTCAGATAATTTCTTTTTTTGTGTTTTTAGATATTTAAATTTTGCTCACATATAACAAATAGGTTTAGATCATAAAACTTTGTAAAATATTAACTAAATATTGTCCGCAGAATCTAACAGATACAAAGAAAAACAAAACATGAAAAATGAAATAAAGAAATAAACCAGAGTTTAAACATTGCAAAATTTAAATTCAACTTAGACAAAAAATAAAAGGGAAGACTGAACAGTTATTTATTTATAAATATTTTCTCTGCTTACAGACAGGTGTGGTGTTCAACCAAAATCCAGAGATGAATGTGGCTACGATGGGATTTCTGCCAATGAGTGCGTTAAGCGAGGCTGTTGCTTTGATGACAGCGTTCAAGAGAGTATCTGGTGTTATAATCCATGGAAATTTGAAGGTGAGCTTGACATTTAAATAAAAAAAAATATTTAATACATATTTCTATTCATATAAACAAAACTAGCATATATATATATATCTTATATTATAAAAGGCCAAGTGTGTTTGTCTGAAGCCGTCATGCGCAGTAGAGACAAACACACTTGACCTCCTCTCACGCGCACCTCCGTGCAGCAGCACACAGCTGAGAATACACCTCGCACGCGCACCCACACACTTGGCCTCAGCGCACAGCTGACAGGACCTCGCACGCGCACCCACACACTTGGCCTTAGATTGACCTCCTCGCACGCGCACCTCCGTATAGACCTTGCACGCGCACCCACACACTTGACCTCAGCGCACAGCGCACCCACACACTTGGCCTCAGCATAGACCTCGCACGCATACCTCCGTAAACAGTAGCGCGAGACAGCTAACTCCAGACCGGCGCGAGTAGTCGCGTGAGGATCAGTTACAAGCGTTGCGAGGCTTTAAAAAGTTAATAAAAGAGCGCAACGCTCCTCTTACTTATGTAAACTCAATAGGCTCATTAAAGAGCCCAACACTGTGCTACACAGCATATAGAAAATAAATATTTTAGTTTTTTTTAAAAATAAATAAATGCTGGCTTAATATAGGCAGAGAGGGGGAGAGAGAGCGCAAAAGAGGGGGGGGAGAGAGAGCGCAAAAGAGAGGGGGAGAGAGAGCGCAAAAGAGAGGGGGAGAGAGAGCGCCAAAGAGAGGGGGAGAGAGAGTGCAAAAGAGAGGGGGAGAGAGAGCGCAAAAGAAAGGGTGGGAGAGAGAGCGCCAAAGAGAGGAGAGAGAGCACAAAAGAGAGGGGGGAGAGCGCAAAAGAGAGGGGAGAGAGAGGGGGGAGAGCGCAAAAGAGATGGGGGAGAGAGAGCGCAAAAGAGATGGGGGAGAGAGAGAGCACAAAAGAGAGGGGGAGAGAGGGCGCAAAAGAGAGGGGGAGAGAGAGAGAGCGCAAAAGAGAGGGGGAGAGAGAGCGCAAAAGAGTAGGGGAGAGAGCGCAAAAGAGTAGGGGGGAACAAAAGAGATGGGGAGAGAGCTCAAAATAGAGGGGGGAGAGAGAGTGCAAAAGAGAGGGGGGAGAAAGAGCGCAAAAGAGAGAGAGGGAGAGAGAGCGCAAAAGAGAGGGGGGAGAGAGAGCTCAAAAGAGAGGGGGGAGAGAGAAAGCTCAAAAGAGAGGGGGAGAGAGAGAGCAAAAGAGAGGGGAGGGAGAGAGCGCAAGAGGTGGGACCGCAGTACTGCAAAAAATGGCCCGTGTGAACGGGCTTTAGGACTAGTACAAAATAAAAAACAATAGTGTTACTATATGGAAAATAATTTGTGTTGTTTTTTAGGTTATAATAATTTAAATATTTTGCCAAAGAAAAATATGATTATTAATTGCATCCACTAGATTATTCCAGTCAATAAGATAAAGATAAAGAGGGGGGAGAGAGACAGCAACAGAGTGAGGGGGAGAGAGACAGCAACAGAGATAGGGGGAGAGAGACAGCAAAAGAGAGAGGGGGAGAGAGACAGCAAAAGAGAGGGGGGAGAGAGACAGCAAAAGAGACGGGGGAGAGAGACAGCAAAAGAGAGAGGGGGAGAGAGACAGCAAAAGAGAGAGGGGGAGTGAGACAGCAAAAGAGAGAGGGGAAGAGAGACAGCAAAAGAGAGGGGGAGAGAGCGCAAAAGAGAGGGGGAGAGAGCGCAAAAGAGAGGGCGGAAGAGCGTAAAAGAGAGGGGGGAGAGAGAGCGCAAAAGAGAGGGTGGAAAGAGAGCGCCAAAGAGAGGGGGAGAGAGAGTGCAAAAGAGAGGGGGAGAGAGAGCGCAAAAGAAAGGGTGGGAGAGAGAGCTTCAAAGAGAAGAGAGAGAGAGCACAAAAGAGAGGGGGGAGAGAGAGCGCAAAAGAGAGGGGAGAGAGAGAGGGGGAGAAGGCAAAAGAGATGAGGGAGAGAGAGAGTGCAAAAGAGATGGGGGAGAGAGAGAGCACAAAAGAGAGGGGGAGAGAGAGCGCAAAAGAGAGGGGGAGAGAGAGAGAGCGCAAAAGAGAGGGGGAGAGAGAGAGCGCAAAAGAGTAGGGGGGAACAAAAGAGATGGGGAGAGAGCTCAAAATAGAGGGGGGAGAGAGAGTGCAAAAGAGAGGGGGGAGAAAGAGTGCAAAAGAGAGAGGGGGAGAGAGAGCGCAAAAGAGAGGGGGAGAGAGAGCTCAAAAGAGAGGGGGGAGAGAGAAAGCTCAAAAGAGAGGGGGAGAGAGAGAGCAAAAGAGAGGGGGAGGGAGAGAGCGCAAGAGGTGGGACTGCTGTACTGCAAAAAATGGCCCGTGTGAACGGGCTTTAGGAGTAGTACAATATAAAAAACAATAGTGTTACTATATGGAAAGTAATTTGTGTTGTTTTTTAGGTTATAATAGCTTAAATATTTTGCCAAAGAAAAACAGCAACAGAGATAGGGGGAGAGAGACAGCAAAAGAGAGAGGGGGAGAGAGACAGCAAAAGAGAGGGGGGAGAGAGACAGCAAAAGAGACGGGGGAGAGAGACAGCAAAAGAGAGAGGGGGAGAGAGACAGCAAAAGAGAGAGGGGGAGTGAGACAGCAAAAGAGAGAGGGGAAGAGAGACAGCAAAAGAGAGGGGGAGAGAGCGCAAAAGAGAGGGGGAGAGAGCGCAAAAGAGAGGGCGGAAGAGCGTAAAAGAGAGGGGGGAGAGAGAGCGCAAAAGAGAGGGTGGAAAGAGAGCGCCAAAGAGAGGGGGAGAGAGAGTGCAAAAGAGAGGGGGAGAGAGAGCGCAAAAGAAAGGGTGGGAGAGAGAGCGCCAAAGAGAAGAGAGAGAGAGAGCACAAAAGAGAGGGGGGAGAGAGAGCGCAAAAGAGAGGGGAGAGAGAGAGGGGGAGAAGGCAAAAGAGATGAGGGAGAGAGAGAGTGCAAAAGAGATGGGGGAGAGAGAGAGCACAAAAGAGAGGGGGAGAGAGAGCGCAAAAGAGAGGGGGAGAGAGAGAGAGCGCAAAAGAGAGGGGGAGAGAGAGAGCGCAAAAGAGTAGGGGAGAGAGCGCAAAAGAGTAGGGGGGAACAAAAGAGATGGGGAGAGAGCTCAAAATAGAGGGGGGAGAGAGAGTGCAAAAGAGAGGGGGGAGAAAGAGTGCAAAAGAGAGAGGGGGAGAGAGAGCGCAAAAGAGAGGGGGAGAGAGAGCTCAAAAGAGAGGGGGAGAGAGAAAGCTCAAAAGAGAGGGGGAGAGAGAGAGCAAAAGAGAGGGGGAGGGAGAGAGCGCAAGAGGTGGGACTGCTGTACTGCAAAAAATGGCCCGTGTGAACGGGCTTTAGGAGTAGTACAATATAAAAAACAATAGTGTTACTATATGGAAAGTAATTTGTGTTGTTTTTTAGGTTATAATAGCTTAAATATTTTGCCAAAGAAAAATATGATTATTAATTGCATCCACTAGATTATTCCAGTCAATAAGATAAACTGTTAACTATAAACCTCTGGGCATTAAAGAAAGCTTGCTGGCTTCATTCATATGTCAAGGCTATAGCATAATATAGGGTCATCATAGGTTCCGTTTTTAATGGGATTGTCTCGTTTTTTTTTTGTTTTTTTTTCCACACTGTCCCTTTGTCAAAATTAATTTTCGAAGAAATCTCCTATTTTTAAATTTAATTTTGTATTATGATATAAGAGCAATGCTTGCTCTGGTATTATTTTTATGCCCATCGCATGAAATTATCAGCAGCTGTTAGCAGTTCTGCTACATGCTGCGGCGGCAGACAAGTGGGGGCAGGCGGCACAGAAAGGGCTGAACAGCAGAGAGAGGGAGAGTTAAACAGCAGAGATTACTCTGTGAGTTTATGGTTAACAACTACTATATCTGAATATATTTATAATACTACATTTGTTAGGGTGTGGGAGAGGCATACAAAACACCATACAAAATACAAAATAAAAAGGGCCATACATAAATGGAATCTTCTGCCTAACCATAGTAAATAATCCCCAATTAGGAACTGATTATGCCTGGTATATATTGTATCTGTATGTTTACACTTTAGCAGTATTACATGCGCTGTTGTTAGTTAAAGGGGTATGGAACCCAAAAATGTTTGACAGGGCAAACCAATTTTAGAAACTTTCCAATGTACGTACTTTAATTTCCATGATGTTCTGTGTTGAAGAGATGCCAGTAATAAAATGCACTTACATAACATTTTCTGTTTGCATGTTATGTCCCTTTAAGTCTCAGAATGAAATGTTAGAAGATCTGCTTGGCCTTCTGATTATAATATGCCTTCAAAATCTGAGTTTCTTTTAAGAAATGGATTTCTTTTACTCAATTTTTAGCAACGCAATGTAACCCAGCAAATCCCAAAGCCAGAGTCAATTGTGGTTATCCAGGAATAAGTGATAAGGACTGCACATCTAAAGGCTGTTGCTTTGATTCAAGCATCCCAGGCGTTGTGTGGTGTTACCAGCCATTGATTAAAGCAGGTGAGAACTTCTATTCAGCAACAATGTAACTCTGGAATGTATATACGTAAATGGTCATTAAAGGGACACTATACCCAAACATTTTCTTTCATGATTAAGGTAGAGAATATAATTTTAAACAACATTCCAATTTACTTCTATTACCTAATTTGCTTTATTCTTTAGCTATATGTTAATGAAGAAATAGCAATGCACACAGTGAACCAATCACAGGAGGCATCTATGTGCAGCTACCAGTCAGCAGCTACTAAGCATATCTAGATATGCTTTTCAGCAAAGAATATCAAGAGAATGAAGCAAATAGATAATAGAAGTAAATTAGAAAGTTGTTTATAATTGTATGCTCTTTCTAAATCATGAAAGAAAATATTTGGGTTTCATGTCCCTTTAAACCCAGCATTTAATTTCCCTATAGAAATAGAATAATGGAAATAAAACAATATTGCATTATCATTTTTCCCTGCTTTGATGCAAAAACCTTTGTAAATTGTACTTGTTTTATTATGTCCAGAGAAGTCTGCATCACATTCAAGTGAGCTAAAATGTATCTAACTCTGCAACATTATACACAGTGATTGCTTAGAAAACAGCACATGCCCTACATTTGTCACTAACTGAATCAATATATCCCTTAAATGAAAAATGGTGAAATGATTTTAAAAATATTTGTGTGTGTATATATATATATATATATATATATGTTACTGGTAAAGTCAGAAATCTGGGTAATCCTAGGATTACCCGGGTAAACCTGACATTACCCAAGCAGCAGTGGGTAAAGCCAAATGTAATGCAAGTCCCCCATCTACACTATTTATTTATTTTTGCCTCTGCCCTGGGAAGATTTATCATGCAACATCGGGCTTTACCCACAGCTGCTTGGATAATGGGAGGTTTACCCTGGTAATGCTAGGATTACCCAATTTCTTACATTACCCACAACATATATATATATCAGCAAAAGTAAAACATTATGGGTTGATCTCCATCCTCAGAGGAAAAAGATCTAGGTCCCCAAAATGTCCCCAATAAAATGTTACTTTTGCTGTTACAAGCCCAGCGAGTGCAGATTATTTGACAGTGATATATATATATCCCTTTATGGTGTGAGAATGTAAAATAAAGAAAAGGGGGGGGGGGTTACATGCTGATATTTTTTATAATCTTAAAAAATGAAGATAAAGAGCTTATATGCATTGATACAGAATCAATGTACATTATCAATTTACAAAGCACTCAGTCACATTTTATACAAATCTGTTGTGTTTTCTTTTTTTTAGTGGAGAGAGATTGTCTTGCTGTGGATCCTAAACTGAGAGTCAACTGTGCAGCCCCCGGTGTCAGTACTCAAAAATGCAAAGACAGTGGGTGCTGCTTTGATTCCAGCGTTCTAGGTGTGCCCTGGTGCTTTAAACCACAAATAAAGAAAGGTAAGCTTTGCTTCTTTAGAAATGTATTATAATATATACACACACATTTGCATTATCAAGGAAAAAGAGAACATTTTATTATGTATTTATTGTTAAACATGGCATTTTCATTATAAAAAAAATTGCTATCCCTTTGCCTCTGTTCCTATCTTATGTCCTGGTTTCACAAAGCCACTTATGAACCCCTGGCCATGCTGCTGAACTACTCCTCCCTGCCCCCGAGCTACACAAACTCCTCCCCCCAGCCAACCTGAACCCATTTGCCTTTGTGTTTTTATCAAGAAAAAAGAGATATGTTTATTATTTATTGATTATTAAACATTGGATTTTTTTTATTATAAACTGTTTGCTATCCCTTCTACCTCTGTACCTATCTTATTTCCTGGTTTCATAAAGCCACACATGAACCCCTTGACTCTACTGCTGAACTACTCAGCCCTGCCCCTGAGCTACACAAACTCCTCCCCCATCCAACCTGAACCCACCTAAGCCACTACTGCTGTATATAGATCTATGAACGGTATGAGGTATGCCACTCAAATGTACATGGCAATGGCTGGTCCTTTTATAACAATATTTTGTTTGTTTTTATACAGAAATCATAAATTGTTCTGTGATTCCAAAATCTAGAGTGAACTGTGGCCATTCAGGTATCAACATGAATGAATGTTACACAAAAGGATGCTGCTTCGACTCTAGTGTACCTGATAGTCCTTGGTGCTTCTACCCTGAGATACAAGACGGTAATCATTAAGGAAATGAATGTCAGAACTAATAGCGTTAAATAGTTAACTTAATAACACAGCAGACGAGATTGAAAGTAAACAAAAATACCATCAAGCTCATTCTTTGCAGATGCTTATTGTTAAAAAAAAGTAACTTTTTTGAGGCCAATAAATGGGATTAAATATAGAAAAGGGAGGATATGTAGCCAAAGAATAATTAGGTGATTCAATAAATATAAAGTGGGACTTTTTTGTTGTACATTTATATAAATTTAAAGGTACATGAAATTCAAATGTTTCTTTCATTATTCAGATAGAGTATGTGATTCTAAACAACTTTCTAGTTTACTTCTATTATCAAATTGTCTTTGTTCTTATTGTATCTTTTTTTAAAAAAGCTCAGGAGACTGTTATCCATTTGCAATAGCACTACTAGATGACAGCACTTTTTCCTACCATGTAGTGCTCCAGATGCCTACCTAGATATCTCTTCTACTAATAATACAACAGGAATTAAACAAATTTGATAATAGAAGCAAATTGGAAACGTATTTAAAAAATGATGAATAACAAAAGAAAAGTGTTGGGTTTCATATCCCTTTTATGGATATTTACATAGGCAGTGTAGCAAAGAATTCTGAATTATGTTGTATTTGAGTTGCGGAAAGCAGAGTTATCCCAATGCCAGAAACTCAATAATTGTCATTGTTAATATAGTGACATAGGGAATGATCACAATCCTTTTGAAAAACACTATTAATATCTATAAAGATTTTTTGTAGATAAATAACTTGATAAGTTTTTTTAAGGCTTGTGATCGACTCCATAGTTACATAATAACTCAGCAGATGAGGTTGGGTTCTTCCTTTACAGATCCTCGTCCTAAGAATATTCTTTATCATTTCTTTTGACCATGAATTAAAACAAATATAAAATATAAACATGAAATGAGACAGACAGACATACATTTATATAGATAGATAGATAGATAGATAGATAGATAACAGACAGACAGATAGATGGATAGATAGATAGATAGATAGATAGATAGATAATTGACAGACAGATATAAATTATACTGATAGATGATAGATATATAGTTGATTAAAAAATAGACAGACAGAAAGACAGATAGATAGATAGATAGATAAATAAATAGATAGATAGATAGATAGATAGATGACAGAAAGACAGATAGACAGACATACAGATAGAAAGATATATGACAGACAGACATACAGATAGATAGATAGATAGATAGATAGATGACAGAAAGACAGATAGACAGACATACAGATAGAAAGATATATGACAGACATACAGATAGATAGATAGATAGATAGATAGATAGATAGATAGATGGATAGATGACAGACATACAGATAGATAGATAGATAGATAGATAGATGACAGAAAGACAAATAGACAGACATACAGATAGATAGATATATGACAGACAGACATACAGATAGATAGATAGATAGATAGATAGATAGATAGATAGATAGATGGATAGATGACAGACATACAGATAGATAGATCATAGATAGATAGATAGATGGATAGATAGATAGATAGATAGATAGACAATAGTATTTTCCTTTGTTGCTAGTTAAACCATCATAGATACGATTATCTCATGTAAAGCTCAGTTATATATATTTTAAATTATTTTTGTTCTGCTTTTCAGTATCCATCACCGTATAGAAGAATCATCATGGATGAGGTCACCCCAGAATTTAAAGCTGCTCAGTAGTGCTTAGTCACCAACTACATTGCTATTGGCTATATCATGCGTAAATAATTGTTCTTATACAAATAAGAAAATTAAAACCTGCATATCACTTAGAACTACACATTTGCACCATGCTGTTGTAAAACATTAAAACTTTAATAAAATAAATGTGATGTATAAGCATTTGTTTGGACTTTTTTTTTATTAATTAAGCCACAATTTAAAAATACCAGGTTTTTAGGCAAGTTTGTTTTAAAGATGATTTACTATTACCAGGTCTCCCATCAATTCAGTGAGAGCAGGTTTGCATTAGGGATGAAAACAAGCCTGGGGAAAATATCTTACCCATTCTTTATACAATGTCATAGTGGTCATCACATCAACAGTGATGAGGATGCTATGTAGAATATGGTACCATGACATTGCATTTGGTGGACAATGTTATAGACATTAAAGGGACAGTCAAGTCCCAAAAAAACTTTCATGATTCAAATAGGTCATGTCATTTTAAACAACTTTCTAATTTACTTTTATCACCAATTTTGCTTTGTTCTCTTGGTATTCATAGTTGAAAGCTAAACCTAGGAGGTTCATATGCTAATTTCTTAGACGTTGAAGGCCGCCTCTGTATTTGACAGTTTTTCACAACTAGAGGGCGCTAGTTCATGTGTTTCATATAGATAAAATTGAACTCATGCACGTGAATTTACACCGAGGAGTGAGCACTGATTGGCTAAAGTAGAAGTCTGTCAAAAGAACTGAAATAAGGGGGCAGAGACATAGATTCAAGGTAATCACTGAGGTAAAAAGTATATAAATATAAGCGTCTTGGTTGTGCAAAACTTGGGAATGGGTAATTAAGGGATTATCTTTTAAAACAACAAAAATGCTGGTGTTGACTGTTCCTTTAATGAAGTTTTATAGAGGGTTGTATATAGAATCTAATTCCATGTAATGTGGCCAGATACAAATACAGTGTCACAATCACCATATATTTAGAAAATGTCACAATAATTAATAGAGATGTGCATTCATTTTGTCACGAATACACATTTGTTTTAGTTTTCATTTTAGCTAACTAAATATCCAAATGAATGCCCAGAGAAAATGAAAAAATATTGATGAAAATCTTTTCTTTTTCCTTAATGTGCTCTGGAGAGCGAGCTACCCAGATCTTGCCAGAGCTTAGTGTTCAGCTCCCAGGACCTGCACTAAAGTTACTGCAGGCCCTGGGAATCGAGAGTGTTAAGGCTGCTGTTAGAGTGGCCCAGGCTCTAAGCAAGGGTTAGAGCGCTTTTTACCTGTAAATTTGAAATATTTACATTTGTTTTAAAGAAAATGAATTTAAATGTTTAACTAAAACTCAGTATTTGTTTTGTTTTAAACTAAATGAATACTGAATAATGCAGCCACCGAATATTCGGGGAAATTAATTTCCAAGAATATTCATAATGAACATTTCATCTGAAGCATCTCTAATAATTATATGTCAGACATACATTAGAGTATGCTTATATGATACAAGCACAAAGGTATCTTGTAATACTGGCACATTCACTGGTATACAGTATGCACAGACACACATGAAATACCACATAACATATGAAAGAGCCCGATACAATAAGATAAACATTCTATCCCTCATACACTTAAAGAGCTAGATTCTAGAAAGCTCTTTACTTAAAGGGACAGTAAAGACTGCCTTGTAATTGCAACACTTGCTTTATTTCAAGGTTCCAGTCTGGCCTTATAGGGACATGAAACCCAATTTTTTTCTTTCATGATTTAGAAAGAACTTGCTATTGTAAGCAGCTTTCTAATTTCCATCTATTATCTAATTTGCTTAATTCTCTTGATGTCCTTTGCTGAAAAGCATATCCAGTAGCTGCTGATTGGTGACTGCACATAGATGCCTTGTGGGATTGGCTCACCCATGTGCATTGCTATTTCTTTTTAAAAAAAAGAACACGGGGCATCAAGCTCCGTTCGGACGCTTGATAAATAAACCCCCTTATCTGGAGTAGCACAGGCACATGCTTGGTGTTATTGCAGGAGTTAAATAATGGTCAAAGCTGAAATGGTCACATCTGCGTATGCTGCTAGAACAGGAATTGCTTTTACTAGAAACAGTTTTGCTAAAGGAAATATATTGAAAATAAATCTTCTATTCAGAATTGAAATCCAAATGGTCACATTTTAAATTTGACCTCATTATGCCCCTTTAAACATATAGAAGTCTTGTTAACATATTGTAAAAATTCTAATTAAATGGACAAGCTGGCACATTCTACAATGGATCTATGAAGGATAGAAAATCTGACGTCTTTAGAAAGATGTTAGTGGCTGGCCAGTAAGACAGATCAGAGTGAGAGGGGTCCAGTCTGAGTACAAGTAAAGGAAGTGAGAGGAAGACAAGTCTGTGTAAGAAGCTAGACATCCAGCCCCACTAAGAAGCTGGGGACTAAGCAATCTGCTCCCTAATGTTGGCCAATTAGTCCTGCTCATAGGATGAGCTCCATGGATCCCCTTCTCACTCTGACCTAACCCTAATTGTCCTAGGTTAGACCCATCTCTCTCTTCTCACTCACAGGTTCAGCCCCCTCACTGTCTGTTCCCTTCTCATACTCCCCAACAGTATCAGAATATCCACCATATCTAACGCCATCTTGGAATTGACTGATGTATCTATTAATTTGGTGCTTATTATAGTGTTCTAATGAGCATAGGTGATTGAATTAACCAATTCAATATCATTATGTGAGACTAATGGATTAAAGTACACTTTCTAAAGTTTAAAAAAGAATTTGCAAACACAAATTCTATGATGGAAATTGCCAAAACCAGCTATTTGATTTGCAACATTTGCGGGTTACAGAATTTTCTTTTTGGACCTCTTTAGAAACTGTGGGACAAGTGCAATTTTAATAAAAATGCAAGAGGTGTTTAATGTCTTTATTGTAAAACCAGAAAGTGTATGTTTGTTTAAATATTTACCGAGTTTGTGTGAGTCACCTGAAAAATATCCATTTAATAGCTATAACTGACTTGAACCATTCTTTAAAATAGAAAAAAAAACTAAATACAATTAGCCACAATTATACTTCCTCAAATGAGAAATATTTTTTTTGTAAAAAATGTTAATAGTAAGAAAAAAGCCCCTCGAAAAGTCAAGAGGCTAAAATTAGATTTCAAGAGATATTGGCTAGACATGTGCACGGGCAAAATATTATTTTCACCTGAAAGATTTGTTTCAGATTTTTTCAAATGTTTGGTTTGGCCGTATTTCCTCCATTCTGGCATTCAGTTCAGACAAATATTGGATTCATATTGTTTACCGTTATTTCCAATAGTAACAGCTAATTTAGACACTATTAACAACAATCTTACATCAAACAGATACAATTACTTATTTTCAGTGTTAAAAGAACATAAAAACCATGGATGTCTAAATTCCTGCATTTAGTGCCTGACATCAAGTCATAAGTAATATCAGGATAGGACAGGGGATAATGGACAAATGCATGGTAAGAACCCATGTACATCATTACAAAGAAAGGAGCTTATTAATCAAACAATATAACTCCTTCCCCCAATTCCTGCACCTTTTTATGGTGTCAAACGACATGAATGAATCAACAAATTGATTTTGTCACACAATCATTCATTTGTCATCCATTTGTACAGTAATGTAGTCAGGAAAAAAGGCAAAATTCCAACAAAGTTGCATTTGTCAGAAGCCCGAATGCACTTTACAAATCAGAGTCAGGGTTTGATGTTGGCAGGCGATGGGGAAGGACACATGGGGAGACAGTCATTTTGGGGAGGGGTCTAACACCCTCCTGGCCCCCTTGGATATCCCACTGTTGATTTCTTTCCATAGTATTATGTTACATTTATATGGTACAAAGCCAACC
Source organism: Bombina bombina (assembly GCF_027579735.1). Taxonomy (NCBI): domain Eukaryota; kingdom Metazoa; phylum Chordata; class Amphibia; order Anura; family Bombinatoridae; genus Bombina; species Bombina bombina. The sequence continues at coordinate 83,334,774 of NC_069501.1, forward strand.
AATTAGTGGGTTTTGTAATTGATTGGAATAGACCACAAGAAGTAAACTCTATTCAAGTTGAAAAACTTGATTTTAGAATGAAATAGGCTGTATATAAAAATGTTTTTTTTTTAATTTATTTTAACAGTAAATGCAGAAAACAGATTACACTAATCCTAACAAAGCATTGCAGAAAGTCTGCTATTCTACTCAACATCCCCTCTGTATCTTCATCTTTCCCTTTGCAACCCGCTGCCCACCCGCTTGAGGATTTGTTTAGTTCTATGTCGGTGAATGTAAATTGTGTCTAGTGACATTTATCACTGTTCACATATACAGTATATATATCATTTTTATATGGAATTTGTATTTATATCATTTGTGTGCAGGACACGCTTTCATTGTTTACTGTGAGAAGCGATTGAACTGTGCATGTGCCCATTTATTAGCCGCAGAAAAATCTGACAGGACAACTTCCTTATCAGAATTTGCTTCCTCTCAGTGCGCATGCTGCTAATTACATAATCACATTCCATACATTCCTTTTTAACATATGTGGAGTGCGATTACATAATACAGAGCATGACAGGTAGCAAATTCTGATAAAGTAGCAAAATCTGATAGAACACCGGCTCTCTGCTCCCCATATTCTGTGCACAGTAAAGCTAAAACAATGATAGTTTTTAATAGACAGATGTTTGCTAATGCAAGTTCACTGTAAAAATTCTTCTAATAAAAAGGAATTCACCTAATATCCAGTTTTGAGTAGATTGGTGCTTTAAAAAAACTATTGTCTTGCTATCTAATCTAACTAGTTTTGAAAAGAAGAATTTTCGCAATATACAGGTATTAGCAAAAATGCTTCTAATAAAATGTAACATTGCTTTAGTGATAGTATTTAATGGGCAGGGAGTATATGTACATATGCACCTGGTACTAAACACTGTGCCTTCTCAGAGATCCATTAGTGATGTGTTTATTGACACAGATACAAAACATATCATAACAGATACAGGGAATATGTGCATATGCTCTGCGTACAGTATTGACTATTACCGAAACACTGATTATTTTTATTAGAAGCACGCACTTATGTGTATTTACATTTTTACTTTTATGTCAATTTTAAAACATAAAACATAGTCAGACACATTTACCTGTTATCTTATGTAATAACTTATTTATCTTCATATGCCATAATAAAAAGCAGTGTAAGGTGATCTAATCTGAAACAAACCTAAAGGTTAAGGCCCTGAGTAAAGAACAGAGTGTTGCTGGTAATGCTGGGACTTTGCCGAGTCAGTGTCCGAGCTTCTCAGCTCCCTATGACGCGGCTCAGGAGCGTTTTCCTGATGCCCTCTAAACAGTGACGTCTTCCCAGCGCCACGTCATCTCTCAGAGGATTTACTGGCGCTGGATCTCGGCGTTTGCCAAACGCAGCTGTAAAAAGCCTGTGCAGGAAGTGTTTTCCCTGTTTGGAGCTCAAGAATTTCGCTCCCGCCCTCCAATGGTTTGGTGGTGGCTCACGAGTTAAAGGGACAGTATACTATAAAATTGTTTTTCCCTTAATGTGTTTCCAATTTTTTTTTTTTACCAGCTGCAGAGTATAAATTGTAGGTGATTTGCTTTTTAATCCATATATCGAAAAAGTCTCTCTGTTATTGGACTCAAAGTTACGGTTGTATTATAAGCTCAGTCATTGTATGTAGTGGTAGGCATCGAGTGTAGAATACATGTAATGGACAAATGCACTATCCGGATATAATGTATATTAACACAGATATGAAATTTCTAAACCACCATATAGCAGCGATAAATTCTCACCAACCGTTGGTAAGTCTGGAACCAGGCCAGTCCGCTGCAATCTGTCTGTGTCTGTGTCAAATCCTTCAGACGTGCTTCTATCCGCGATCAGCTACAACCCCGTCTCCACCGAGGACGCCACTCCATGCGGCTCTGATCACTGTACGTGTGCCGTCTAGCATGCTGCACTCGTGTCCACTCACAGTGACGTCGGTACTGTGCGCAACCCTGGACTGGGTTGCTCTCCCACTTGCCTGAAGCTCAAGCCGAAAGCAGCATACAACTTCCAGAAACAAAAACAAATCCAGCGAACCTCTTGGAAAAAATAGTGGTACGTTTATTCTTTAAAAATAACAGGATAAAATATACTCAAAAATCAGGGGTAAAGAAATACAAACAAGTGAGAAAAATATGCCGTTACTCAACAGCAGCCAGTCGGTCTTACGCGTTTCGGCTGGTAGGTAGCCTTATTCATAGACCATATAGACTGTTTGATTTGCACCCTTAAATGGGCTGGTCCATTAAGAGTTAAGGGTGTTCAGCTGTTGAGTAAGGCACACTTAATTAAAAAGATAAAGACATAGACATTCAGACAATCTATATGAGTAGTGTTGTTAGGATTACTTTGTGAAACGATGCACATGTATTCACTTTTATAAATCAATATCACATTGATGAATGCATTGTAATAAATGAGAAGGGACATCTATGACAGCAATTGATGATAAGCAACTCTTATGAATCTGTTAGAGTCTACCATGTTACAATCTGATTAGAATGAATGAGTCTAGCATAACCCCATATCTATTATTTTTAAATAATAATAATAATAATAATAATAATGAATGTACCGACTAAATCTTGTTTAAAAAACAACAGTCAGCCTATGAAGCACCCTTTAGGACAGGTGGGGATGGAAACAGAAGGGGGAGGAGGAAGAGGAAGAGGTCGAGGAAAAAACTATCAAAAAAATCACAGGGGGAGGGGACAATACAACAAGTACCAAATATAAAAATAACCTTTCGAGGTCCACTTTAACTGATGATGAGATGTCGGTTCTAGGCCTGGGCCTGGGATTTGTCCCCAGTACAAATTTTAATGTATTTGAGACTATTGTAGATCTCAATCGTTTGATTAGAGATCTGACTCTCAGGAAATTTTGGGGGGGCAAAGACCGGCAGATGCCAGATACCGACACCTCACCTAATGCTGACATTTGGGATATTCCTAATGAATTAAGTCTGTGACAGACCCTTCTGTCAGGACTGAAGGAGTTAACTGTGTTTAGCTAAGAAGCTAATTTCTAAAGACAGGTTTGCTGGCATCAGCTATAATTAAGTTAGTGATAAGCATTCCATTGTTTGATCACCCTCAGAGAGAAAACGCCTAAGTGATAAGAAGAGCCCAGAGTGTCGTGTTTAAAGTGTTTAAGTAATGTAATTCTATTGTATCATGTAAAAGGGCGTCTTTCCCTTTTATCTAATGTACAAGAGTTTTTCAACCCCCCCATCTGGGGTCAAACCTGTATAAATACTAGGCATCTAGCCTTTAATAAATTTCATTCTGTTTTAAACCTGAAAACTGGCTGGGTTGTGAATTGCTGATTCCCTATGCAGGACATTGTTCCCTGGTATTAACCCTTGGTATCCTGTTGGTACTGTAACAATTGGTGGCAAGTGACGGGATTGTTCCCACAGCCAGAAGGACAGCTACAGGAGACACCATTCCCTGGATTTACAAGTTGGGGGCAACGCATGTCCCAGTACAGCGACCCTAAAAGCAACAGAATGGAACCAGCAGTTTTATACGAGGAGGAGGACCTGGATGGCCGGGATGCATTAAGGAAAGGCATCTGGTACCAGGCCCTGGATAATGTGCAATACCAGCAGGGTAAGAGTCTCCCCAGTGAAGAGCAGCGGTTGCAGAAGCAAGTGGCCCTGCGGATGCCCTTCCTGGGAGAGCAGCCCCTGGAGGAATGGGTGAAGGAACTAGAGCACCGGGTATGGCAGGAGCTATGGCTGGAGGATGCCTACCAGGCGCTCTGGTGGTATATGGCACAGTGTATGCCCTGGACAGCTGAGCATGACAGGCCAGAGGGAGAGGAGTTTGATGGTCCTGGCTTGTTGTGGGAGTCCTTTGCAGAGCCTGACTTTGGGAGCCCTGCACAGACCAGACTTCAGGACATTTTCTATGAGAGGGAGGCTAGGCATGTCTGGGCTGACCCCCATGAGGTAGAGTCAGACCTGGCTCACTTAGCAGCCCTGGAGTGGGAACTGGAGCAGGACTACAGAGATCTCTTCCACTCCATTGGGAAGGCTCAGCAGGGCAGCAAGGTGAAAGACCCAGATACAGACCCATTCAGCTGGGAAGATATTGTGGAGATTTACTGGGAAGGACCCCAGGTGGCCGGTGGAGATGGGACTGATGTCTCTCCACCGGTCCTGCAGGGAATTGGGAGCCCAGACTCCATTCCCCAGCGGCAAGCTGAGTTACAGGGGGCAGAGACAGTTGGTCCTGTCCCCCAGCAGCAGAGGAATATGCAGGGAATTGGGAGCCCAGACTCCATTCCCCAGCGGCAGGCTGAGTTACAGGGGGCAGAGACAGTTGGTCCTGTCCCCCAGCAGCAGAGTGATATGCAGGGAATTGGGAGCCCAGACTCCATTCCCCAGCAGCAGGCTGAGTTACAGGGGGCTGAGACAGTTGGTCCTGTCCCCCAGCTGCAGAGGAATATGCAGGGAATTGGGAGCCCAGACTCCATTCCCCAGCGGCAGGCTGAGTTACAGGGGGCAGAGACAGTTGGTCCTGTCCCCCAGCAGCAGAGTGAGATGCAGTGGATTGGGAGCCCAGTCTCCATTCCCCAGCGGCTGGAAGTATGTATTGGAGAGGAGCTTGTTACCCCCTCTCCCCAGCAGCAGCTTAACGCACCAGGGGGAGACAGTAAGCCCCACAACTGTGCAGATGGGACCGTGGTCTCTGCACTTACAGCACAGGGGGCAGAGACAGTTGCTCCTGTCCCCCATCAGCAGAGTGAGATGCAGTGGATTGGGAGCCCAGTCTCCATTCCCCAGCGGCTGGAAGTATGTATGGGAGAGGAGCTTGTTACCCCCTCTCTCCAGCGGCAGCTTAACGCACCAGGGGGAGACAGTAAGCCCCACGACCGTGCAGATGGGACCGTGGTCTCTGCACTTACAGCACAGGGGGTAGGGACAGTTGGTCCTGTCCCCCAGCAACAGGGCTGTTTAGCCAAAGGGGAGACGATTGGTCTCCCCCTCCAGCAGCACAGCTATGTATCCAAAGGGGAGACAGTCGGTCTCCCCCTCCAGCAACCAGGCTCCCACCAGGCTACTTCCATGGTAGTGCTGGCACCCGGGCAGAGTACAGCTGGTCTCTGCCCACCTCGCAACCCACCAATTCAGCGTGCCAGTCCCCCACACAGCTGTGGTGAGGCACCTGGACATGGACAAGTTTTCCCCATACTCAGGTGTAGTAACCATTTATTGTGGGTGGGCTGTACTACTAATTGTGCTTTAAGGGTGGGTTGCTGGACTAACCAGGGCACTGACCGGCAGGAGGTCAGATACCCTGTTAGTCTGTTTGGAAAAGGGGAGAGATGTGACGAAACCAATCTCGCCACTGTACATTGGAGGGCCTGTTATGGAACATTCTTTGGGCTGGAGGTACATGGGCTTAAGGATACCCAGAGACTGCATGGAAATATGGAATTTTATATGCTGGACACCCCATGTACTTTCATAACTCTGTCTTATGTCTATGTCACCCTGTATCCATAAATACAGGATGGGTACAGGGTGTGAGTGCACCTTGTGGGAGCAATTGTGACTCTATAAGCCAAGTGGGCATAAAAGACTTTATAGCTAATAAGAACTGTTCCTATATTCTATAATAAGATGTATTCTATGTATGTTTCAGATCTGATTGTGTCTCAGGAGTCTGTCTGGGTAAACTGATTGTGTTTTGTGTGATTATGTTAACTAGACTGCCCAACATCAGATTGTCTGAGTACTTAATATGTTAATCTGTTTTACCTGTGAATAGACAATTCTTAGAGGTTTGATGCATTGTTCATATGTTTGCTTTACTGTTTAACCAATGCCCTCTGTAACATGAAGCCAGGGTGTATAAATATGTAAGCTGCTTTTAAATAAACTAGTCATTTTGCTGATATCTGTTGGACCCTCACCATGGAGCTTTGACTCATGTTTGGGGGGAGGGAGTGGGGAAATTTACTGTATGCTGCCTGTGCCTCTGCCCTTTTATGCCAGGGTTATACCGTAACAAAGTCCAATAATGGATATTGTGGACTTTGATGAGGTTTGTGATTATCTCTCCCTACATGGCCTTAACTTTGAATCAAATGCCCAAAATGATTTTTTAAAGACTACACATAACGGCTTTAAGCAGCATTCAGTCTTTTACCCTACCAGGGAGAGGGGTCCCTTTCTAGAGGCCTTTCATCGTAGGGTGGAAGAGGACCTACTTCTGCTGTCCAGATACCACAATGCTGCACCCCTAATCTTAACCGAGCACAGAAACTGGCCTTGGATACCCTAAGTAAAAGGGATGATATAGTGATTAAGGCAGCAGACAAGGGGGGCAAAATTGTGGTGTTGGACAGAAAAGCCTATATAGGTGAGGCAGATAGGCAAATTACAGATGCAGAGGTGTATCTTCCTCTCCCCCGAGATCCAACGAATATATTTAAACTCCAGTTTTTGGATTTGCTGGACGATGGTCTGCAGGAGGGGGTTATTGATCAGGACACGTTTAACTATTTGTATGTGGATTGTCCAGTTATCCCCATCTTCCATCACCTCCCCAAGGTTCATAAATCCTTGGAGGAGGTGAGAGGAAGACCTATCGTTTCAGGGATAGGTTCACTCTTTGAGAAAATATTGGGGGGGATTGAGTCCCTCCTGCAGCCCATCGTACAACAAATACCATCCTACCTCAAGGACACCACACATCTCTTAACATGCCTACAGCAGATTGCTTGGAGCAAGGAATGTTCCTGGCTCACTGTGGATGTAGTGGGTCTTTACTCCTGCATTCCACACTTCTTTGGCTTAGAAGCAGCCTCTTGTTCATTTGACATGTATAGCAACTATGTCCCAAAACTGAAAAGATATATTCTAAAAACCTTAGAATTTCTTTTGGGCCATAATTATTTCAAGTTTGGTGATTCTTTCTTTCTCCAAAGACGTCGGACCGCGATGGGAGCTAAATTTGCCCCAACCTATGCGAACATCTTCATGGGCTGGTGGGAGAGGTCCCACGTCTTTGGAGAAATTAATCCATACAGACACTTAATTAGATCATATAAACGATACATAGATGCATAGATGATCTGTTGTTTGTGTGGTTAGGAACCAGACAAGAAATGGAAAGTTTTGTGGCTTACTTAAACAACAATAACATCAATTTACACTTCACATTCAGTTTTGAAAAGGAAATCATTCCCTATCTGGATGTGTACTTAATGGGCGATGCCCTTAGTCATAGTGTTAGCACTACACTCTATAGAAAGCCCATCACTTCAAATACAATTCTTCACGCCAAGTCTTGCCACCCCAGGCACACGGGTTTTGGGGTGGCAAAAGGTCAATTTATTAGACTAAAGAGGAATTGTTCTTTAGAGTCTAATTTTATTAAAGAATCTGAAGTTTTAAAACAACAACTCCAAGAAAGAGGGTACTCTACCAAAGTAATTAATAGAGCATTCTTAGAGGTTAGTAGATTAGATCTGTCGCAGATGTTACAACATAGACAAGAAAACCCTAAAGCTAAATTTGACAGAAACAAACCAAAATTTATCACTAACTATAGTTCCCAGTTTGGAGAAATCTGTCAGATAATTAATAAGCATTTACCTGTATTAGCAGGGGAGGATAGTTTGCAAGATGTGGTAAAAGAAGGTGTTAACTGTATATCCAGGAAGGGTCGTACAGTAGGCAATATTGTGGCTCCAAGTTCATTGAGAAAACCGACAATTACTGGCAGTAGTTGGTTACTAATTAAGGGACACTATAAGTGTCACTTTCTAAACTGTATAGCCTGTAGTCATGCTAGTGTAACAGACAGATTCCAGTCTAAGATTACTCAGAGAGTGTTTCTCTCATCAAGCTGCACAAATTGCCGCACCAAATATGTCATTTATCTTGGAGAGATGGCGTTCCTAGCAGCTACCACGGTCCTGGCGTGTTAACCGGAAGTGATGCCGGCTGTAGTACAATCTTCCCATAGAGAGCCAACGGAGTGCCGTAGCAGTGGCGAAACCCAGCCACTATACAATTGCAGAACAAGGAAGAAAAGCAGGCACTGCGCAAAAGGGTTCCATAAAAAAACGATCCTTTATTTCAACATATTTGAAAAGTTAACAGCTTCAAACGCTGAAAGTTGCGTTTTAAGAAAAAAGGTACAAAAATGATGATAATCACAAGTACAAGGCAGGGGAATAGAGACACAAGTAGTCTGACTAGTTTCGAGTCCTCACAGGACTCTGATTCATAGACATGAGAAGGGAAAGGAGAAGCCTGCATTTAAAGGAAAGCCTGTGTGCAAAAAACAGCTGGTTCCTATGTAAACTAATTAGGGAACCAGTTTCTGGTTAACCTCTAAATGTACAGGTATCTCCTAAACCTAAACAAGAAAATTAAAAACAAAATAATGAAGATCCCAGTGACATACTATTAAATTTAACAGTTGATAATCTCATTTGCAAATATTTGACAGAAAAAGTGTACTCAAACAATCACTGTGTACAATGTATATAAAATGTATATAAAAATACATTGTACACAGTGATTTTTTTTATATACATTGTACACAGTGTATATATATGTGCGGTACAGATCTTGTCATTTTAGGCTGTACCGCTCACTTTTTGGCCTCACAGCAAAACTCATAATACCAGCACTATGGGAATCCCATTGAAAAAGGACTTTTTTTAAAGTGTGGTACTGACGTTGCGTGACGGCCAAAAAGGTGTGCGGTACACCTATTCTGACAAGACTTGTAATAGCGGCTTTAGGGAAAAAGCATTGTTATGAAGCATAACGATGCTTTTTCACACATAACGCAAAACTCGTAATCTAGCTGTATGTTACTATGTCAATGTTATCTATATGACACATATGAACTAACAACCTCTAGTGGTGAAAAACTGTCAAAATGCATTCACATAAAAGGCGGCCTTCAAGGTCTAAGAAATTAGCATATGAGCCTACCTAGGTTTAGCTTTCAACTAAGAATACCAAGAGAACAAAGCAAAATTGATGATAAAAGTAAATTGAAAAGGGGGCGGAGCCAGCCACCGTCAAGCATGGCTGCAAAAGCTGATGCTCCGTATACACAAGCTCTTCCTGAGCACCTACTGACCACTCACGCAGTGTAAAAATCGTGAAAACAGAAGATTACACCTTAAGGCACAATGGTGAACATATAGAAACCTCCATGTGCAGGATACCCTCAGAACACTGGAAACAGCAAGGCGTCCCAGGTGACTTGCAGAGAAAGGCCTAAGACAGTGGAGCTCGCGCCAAATGAGAACGGAGCAACATTGGTAGTGAAAGCCGTATACCGGAGTGGGTAAGCACAACAGTCGCACCTAACACTTCTCTATAAAACCCTCTGCAAATTGATAACGCCAAGCACCAAGGCAGTTTAGTGGTTCTACACTCCCTCCGGTAACGGCAGTTGCGCAGACCCACTGTGGGTATTTGAAATAGGAGTAACGGCCAGAGGGCTATGTCCCCAGCATAAAACCAGCCGGTTTGTAGACCGCTCGGACTGTGCATGAATCGTAAGGCTCACAGGACAAAGTATATATAAACCCAATAGCCGCATACCAGCCTAACTGCAGCTTAAAAGCTAAAAGCTGCTACACAGGCCTAAAGTAAGGTGATTGAAGATGGCGGCAGAGGCAACGTGGCAAACTGTTCATGGAAACAGATAGGATATAATCACTGCCTGCAAACACCTCTCACTTTGACCCATAACTAGACACTTCACGCTACAAGCACCACACAGTGCCTGAGAAAATTATCAGAGGGGAAAAAGTGAAGAAACTGCTACTCTCAATAACGTCATAGCCATACTCTGCAGCTAGCATTTAAAGGCAAAGGCTCCATAACACAAAATTGCTTCTGATTGCAATTTCACTCACAACAATCTCTGGCTAAATACGATGAATATAGCACAGAACACTATCTCCTGTTGAAAAGGAATTAATGCCAGACCTTTACTGAAGCGAGAGAGATATCTTACAAGAGGGGGAACATACTGTAGTATCTATCAGAGCTAATATTATCCCTCATGACTCTAGAAGGGAATGTTAAGCAAGCATTAAACTGAATACAGTCACAGAGGTAGTCAGGTTCTTTGACCAGGAAAATATGTATAAGAACACACAGCTAATAAAGACACTTAAATCTTTTATAAGCTTCCTGTTACATTCCTAGTGAAAGCTACCAGCACACTCAAGCCAAAATGGCCTCCAAAAAACCTTCTAAACACGACAAAACTGTCAAGAAGCAGGCAACTCCAGCAACTAAACTAAATAATTTTTTCAAGGTACTAGATGCTGCAGAAAACACCTTATCCCCCTCACAGGAGCCAGATAATGCACATTCTGACACAGAATCCTCAGACGCAGGGTGTTCAACTAAAGAACCTCTCACAAGAGCTGACATAGAAAATCTCCCGACAAAAGCAGACTTTGCCTCCCTTATCACACAAGTTGGGAAAATGATTACAGATGGCCTCAAAGAGGTTAAGAAAGACATCTCTGAACTAGGAGAGAGAATGATCCACCTAGAAGAAGATCTGGAGCATGTACAACAAGACACAGATTTGCACAACAGAACATTGGAAGCGCAGGACTCAATAATCCAACAAATGCAGTTCCACCTAGAGGATCTAGATAATAGAGGACGGCGAAATAACATCAGAATCAGAGGGGTGGCAGAAAAAACCACAGCACAACTACTCCCGCAGTACCTACAGAGTGTATTTCAATTCCTTCTCCAAACGCCTGATCCTCCCAATATACCCATTGAAAGAGCACACAGGGCCCTCAGGCCAAAACCTCCTGAGGGTAAACCTCCCAGGGACATAATACTGAAACGTCAATCTTTCAACGATAAAGAAAGAATAATGGAAGCATCCAGAAAGAAAAGGCAAATCTCCTACGAGGGAGACAGTATACAAATATATGCTGACTTAAGCAATATCACCCTGAACAGAAGGAGAGAAGCCAGATACCTGACATTACACCTGCAAGATTTGAAGATACCATATAGATGGGGATTCCCATTCTGCATAAAGGTAATAAGAGGCACAACCACAGCCACCTACAAAACCCCAGAGGATTTAACAGAATTCTGCAAGCAATTAAATATACCAGAACCCTCCCTACCCAGGCTGGAGAGACAACCAATACAAACCCAACACAGTCTTGCCAGAGATCCAAAACCACAGAGAGACTCTTGGTCCAAAGTCAGCAGGAAAAGATCTCAACCATCTTCCTGTGCTTCTGGTATAGACTCTAACCAGACTTGAGGTTGGACTATAGATGGGAAGCCAGGATAGAGCTACACTCCTTGTGAGATCTCAATATTGGGGTCTCCTTCGCCTTTTTGTTTCCTATCCTTCCAATTATCTTTCTACCTAGGTTTATACTCACATTCAGAGACATCACCAGCGTGAGTATGACTTCTCAGGATACATGTTAAGCCGAAATATAGGTTGCACTTAGTTTTAAATTTCTATATTACTATAATAGTTTAGCTTTTTATAAATGTATTGACAATTTGCACTGCTGATATACTGCAATGGAAGATGCAGATACTCTCATGTTCGTAATTTCAGGTGAACCGGATAGTATCCCCTATAGTTATTTATATTGTATATGCCAATATGCAATTGTAATGTTTCTGTTACACGTTAAATTTTGTATCACTAGGTTGTTTGTTTTTGTAGAATTGCAGGACTTCCAGATTAACAAACATATCACCATACACCTAAATTCTATCTCATGTATCACTGGCACGTTCAGTCAGCAATATAACTTTAGACGGACACTATGTTAGACACTAGACACATTAATATTATTTCCCAGAACGTTAGGCGTCTAAATTCACAGATGAAGAGATCTATAGCACCTAATTGGTTCACTAACCACAAAGGGGGTATAGTGTTTGTCCAAGAAACTCACTTTAAACGTGCAGCTGAACCCAAATTTTCATCTAAACAGTTCCCCACAGGATATTTTTGCTTGCATGCCCATAAGAAAAAAAGTGGAGTAGGCATTCTTATCAATAAAAATTTACAACTGCAAAATGTCACCTCCTATTTAGATATGGAAGGGAGATATATAATTCTGGTAGGAGATCTCTATAACAAGCCAATAACATTGGCCAATGTGTACGCTCCAAACAGAGGCCAGGCCAAATTCTTTAAAAAACTCACAGGTAAACTCCTAGAAGTATCAAGAGGAACCACAATTTTAGCAGGAGACTTCAACATAGCACTAAACCCTAAACTAGATTGTTCTCTAGCTAAGAGTTACCTATCAAACTCCACAATTAAAACAATAACCCAGAGCCTAAGATCCTCCTCTTTACTTGATGTCTGGAGAATACACCACCCAACCCAAAAAACTTATTCCTTTTTTTCAAACCCAAATAGGTCACACTCTAGATTAGATTATATTTGTATAGACCAGTTAGGGTTAACACTCGCAAAAGATTCTGATATCACACCAACACCTTGGTCAGACCACTCAGCCGCATCCATAACACTAGATTGGCCAAATAAACCATTAAAAGATTTCTGCTGGAGACGGGATAATACCCTCCTTTCACAACCCGACATAACTGATAAAATCTCACAAACTCTAACAGAATATTTTCGGTTCAACCAAACCCCACACTCCACTCCCACTATGATTTGGGAAGCCCATAAAGCTGTTATAAGAGGGGAGCTTATTAAACAGAAGATCCACCTAAAAAAGCTTTATAACCGGGAATACTTTCAACTAACACAACAACTCAAGGTTGCAGAGACAAAGCACATGGAGGAACCAGACGCCCCAGATAGCTTTAAAAATCTTACAATAGCGAGAAAGGAACTAAATAGTTTATTAAGTGGAGAGGCTCTTAAAAAAGCATTTTACCTGAAAAAACTGTACTTCACTGAGGGTAATAGATCAGGCCCACTATTAGCAAAAGCCTTAAGAAAACGAACACTTGAGTACCATATACACAAAATGCTAGATGAGGCAAACAAAGAAATTTATGACTGCAAGGGAATAGTGGATATCTTTAGCAATTACTACAAAACTCTATACAATCTTCCATCTAGGGACGACCCACGCTTCGGGGATAGGATAGAAGAATACATTAACAACGCGCACCTCACGGTAATTACTGAGGCACTTGCCACCACCATGAGTAAACCTATAAGAGAACATGAAGTAGCAATAGCTATTAAACACCTTCCGACACAGAAAAGCCCGGGCCCTGATGGGCTCACGAATATGTATTACAAAAAGTTCCAACAATCTCTAATCCCGCATTTAACAAATCTGTATAGCTCACTTGATGAAGAGAACCATTTTTCCCCCTTACTCTTAGAAGCACATGTCACAGTAATCCATAAAGAGGGAAAACCTGAAACAAACCCAGGTAGCTATAGGCCCATCTCTCTACTTAATGGAGATGTAAAACTCTATGCAAAAATATTGGCGACCCGAATCAACTCGGTATTGCCTTCCTTAATACATTTAGATCAGGCCGGCTTTGTGCCGCACAGGGAGGCCAGGGACAACACAATAAGAACGACACGCCTAATTGAATATGTGACCACACACAACATCCCAATGTCCCTGGTCTCCACTGATGCGGAAAAAGTGTTCGACAGGTTGGCCTGGCCCTTTCTCAGAGAGACCCTACGGGGTTTTGGGTTTGGAAATATCATGATTAACAGGATCTTTCAACTATACAACCGCCCCTCAGCCAGAGTAAAAGTTAATGGAGTCCTCTCCCAAGGATTTCCAATTAATAATGGAACGAGACAGGGATGTCCGCTCTCACCAATTTTGTTTGTATTGGTAATGGAAGTCTTAGCCTCACACATACGTAATAACCCAAATATCACAGGGGTAAATATAGGGCCAAACCAATATAAATTATCTATGTTTGCGGACGATGTCCTACTGACCCTGACCTCCCCCAAGCGTTCGCTCCCTGCCCTTATGGCGGAATTCGACCAATTCAGCTTCCTGTCCAATTTCTCAATCAACCAACAAAAATCTGTGATAATGTATATATCCATGTCACGAAAAGACTCCCAGACCCTCAAAACCATATGCCCGTATAAAATACAACAATCACAGTTGAAATACCTGGGGGGGTTTTTAACACCTAAAGTTACACAACTGTTTTATGCAAATTATAAACCGTTACAATCCACTATATTACACACTCTACAAAATTGGAAAGATAAACCTCTGTCATGGTGGGGTAGGATTCAAGCACTAAAAATGTCAATTCTTCCAAAGATATTATATATTATCCAAGCAGTTCCCATTGCCCTTCCTAAACCATTCCTCACACTCCTGCAGAGAAACATACATTCCTTTATATGGGGTAAGACTAAGCCACGAATTAACGTGAACACAATGCACAGGTCAATTAGGGAGGGAGGTTTGGGAGTACCTAAGATTGAATCCTACTACCACGCAACAATCCTGCAACACATTTTAGATTGGCATCTGAAAAAAGATGCTAAAGCTTGGGTGTCGTTAGATTCACAAATTATTAGGGCCCCTAGGCCAGGCTCTATATGCTGGGTTAGCAAAAGTCTCAGACCTACTATATGCCACACTTCTTTCTTCTATAAACATGTATTCGAATCGTGGGACTTCCTGGTTCAAAAACACCCATCGCTCTCCTCACCACACTCCCCACTCACACCAATCTCACCGAACATGGAACTTACGGGAGGCTATGAACTTTTGCAAAATACTAGGGCCACATGGGAACTACCAGACTCAATAGCAATCATTAATCTATTAGATAATCAAGTACTTAAATCCAAACAGAATTTGACAAATATAATGAATGGCGCCTTTACATCATGGTTAAAATATAGCCAACTTACACACTTCCTACACAATATACACTACCGCAGGGATTTAACTAGACCCCCACCAACTTTGAACATCTATGCCTTACGACTACACCCATTAAGGGAACCCTATCCATAGCCAAGAAAGCATTAGAAAGAGCCACACAGGCCTGTTTGCCGCCATTTACATCACATTGGCAACAAGACCTAGACACTCAATTGGATGAGGAAGCTAGGGAACAATTTTTTATAAACACTTCTAAGTCCTCAACATCCACGAGATTAATAGAAATGAATTTTAAAATCTTAATGCAATGGTATCTAACTTCGCATAGGCTCCATAGAATATTTCCAGCGTCCACACCACTATGTTGGAGGGGCTGTGGAGAAACAGGCACCAAGGCACACATTTGGTGGCGCTGTCCCAAAATAGCTCCATTCTGGAAATTAGTTGAACAGCTGCTATGTGAAATAAGAGGTACATAATTTGTACTAACACCTATAATAGCGTTGCTAAATCACCCTTCAAACTGTAGATGCAAAATTCGACAAAACTTAATACAAATATGTCTGAATAGTGCTAGGTCACTGATAGCACATCCCCACCAAACAACAATGGTTCTCGAGAATTTCTGAGACCCTCCCTCTTGAACAATATAGCTATTTCAAAAGACACCAATTATCTATGTTCTTAGATATGAAGCTCTACTGGGAATCTATACACAAATAGGGAGGTACAGAAAGGGTTATGAGCGAATTCACACACACTAAGATAGAAGGAAGAGACGATCCATTAAAGGCATGGGGCCCACTAGGACCAATGCCCTTATCCCATTTCAATTTTGAGCACGCCACACAAATAACCATAGGTTGGAAGGTATAAGTCTTGCAATGCATTCTACTTCTTTGATAAAAATATTGTTGTTAAGTTTGTTATTGTTAATTATCTTGTTATGGTTTCACCAACCCCTGTGACAACGGTGTAGTGAATGCAATGGTTTGCGATTATAATTTAATGGTACTTCTCACATGGAGCAACTTGAAACTCAAGGCTATAAAGAGACTATGATACGGACACACTGGAGGTATCATTGATACAATAACTAAGAGCCTCTCCTTTAACGTTGAAATGACAAGTTTACTCAATTTAGACATATATTGTACACTAACATGTCAAACTTATTATGTTATCACATTTCTGAAAACCAATAAAAATTATTTAAAAAAAAAAAAAAAGGAAATTGAAAAGTTGTTTAAAATTGCATGCCCTATTTGATTCATGAACATTTATTTTGGACTTCACTGTTCCTTTAAGGTTGCTTCAAAAACAGAGACAGGAGCAGGGTTAGCCCTCCCAGTTTTGGTCAGTCCTGGACAGTAGTTAGGCTCCCCCTGAGCTTTTGCATAACTTACATCTTGCGAAGCTAGGGTCTTTAAGGTTTGGAATTTATTCATATTTCACCTCACTCTGCAGTCGGTCCTTGCAAAGGTTTGGACAGAGTGAGAAAAGTGACAGTTGAATGGCTGGCGCTCCTCTTATGTAAATCTCATTAAACAAACACTTCTGCCAAGGAGCGTGGTAACTGGGATTCACCCTAACTGTACAACTGGGCTGCTGACCATCTGAGTATGGGTTTTCTTTAAAGGCTGAGTATGGGTTTTGTATGTCACGCCGTTCCATTTCAGCGGCGGGTCAGCGTTCTCCTCCCATGGCCGTTGCCATGGTTGCGGCAGTTGTGGTGATGATGTCATCACCGCATGCCATCTCCCTTCTCTGATGCCGCTCTGCTGGCACAAACCTGTGCCTATGTAAGTCTCATCTCACTTCCTATACCTTGCCCAAGTATAGGTTGTACTTTGTCTTCCTGGGTGCTCTCTTTTCTGCTGAACTGCTGACTCGTTGGATTGCCTAACTGCTGCTGAACTCTGCTTGTCTTTGACCCCTGAACTGCTGTTACTGTGGATTGCCTCATTGTTGCCTGACCACTCTCCAGTTATCGCCTGTAGTGCTGTGAAGGACTGCCCTTTCTATTGGGAGTGTTGTTTACCTCATTTACTTAACTGTTCTCTTGTTCTGGGATATTTCCTTATTCTTCCACTTTATGACGGGATAAGAAGACTACTGGCCTAGTTTGGTCTAATTGGGAAATATCCCACGAGCATTACATTGTCTTTAATGCTTTAAGTTCATAATTTTATTGAGTAAAGCTGTTTTTTGTTGCCTGTTAATAAATGCAACCTAGATGGTCTTTTCCCAATTTTCTGTCTGAGGATCTAATATTCAAAATGACGCCTTTCAGGCGAGATATTGTAAGAAGTCTCGGTACAGTGAGGCCCTTAAAAAAAATTAGAAACACAAATTTTACACAACATTACAAAGTCTAAAAAAAAATCACAAAGATTTTGCATTATTTCTTTCCATGCTAACGAGGAGTTGAAAATCAGATGCCCTAAGTGTCTTATTCAAAGAGGGAGAGAGGGATGTTGGTGGTTGTGTTTTAGGGTAACTCAGGTACATCCAATAGGGCATTTAATCACTTCTTAAATAAAGAACTCTTTGCAAAGAGAGTAATAAATAGATTTGTATAAATATACCAAATACTTTAACCTTCATATAGGGTGTGGTGTCCAAAAGCATTGCTAATTTGTTGACAAGATTTTATTTGCCCTCAAGTACTGTTTGTCTGTGAAATTTTAATGGTGATACATTGTCAGATTTAATACAGTAACGCTGTAAGCAGAAACAAGGTGTCAGTCTAGTTAAATAAACAAAAAAGTCAAGTGTGTTTAATGGAGTGTGAGCACAAAATAAACAGACTTACAAGTTAAATAAATATTAATCGTAAAGAAGGATAATGTTAAGGTATACTGTGATTCTGGCATGTAGTTTTGAAGTCATACAATATTTCTGCTTTTACAGTGCACCCTTTTGATTAAATATATGTCAGATATGATATGCATAGATACATATATTTTTATCAGTTATTCTATTTTTTATTTTATTTCTTACTTAGCCCCCAATGATTATCAAAGTGACAATATTTTCAAAAGGGGTCCGTTGGGGGATCGAGATTTTCAAAATGACTGAAATCAGTATTTGAAGTCAGTCTTGCCGAGAGGAGTTTTACTGTACATCTCAGTAGGTTCTGATACTGGAGATATTTTCATAGCAGCATTGCCACCTACATTAAAGCTGTAATGCAAATGATCTCTTTTAGACATGTTACACATCTACATTGCCTTGTTCGTGTAATTGGTACACAACTAAATAAAAAAACAGCAACCTAATTAAAAGAATAAAGAAAGAAAGCATTAAAGGGATAGTCTAGTCAAAAAAAAACTTTCATGATTCAGATAGAGCATGCAGTTTTAAGAAATTTTTTAATTTACTCCTATTAGCATTTTTTTTCATTCTCTTGTTATCTTTAATTGAAAAAGCAAGAACGTAAGCATTGCACCCACCAATCAGCAAGCACTACCCAGGTGCTGAACAAAAAATGGGTCGACTCCTTAGCTTACATTCAAATAAAGTTACCAATAGAACAAAGAAAATTGAAAATAGGAATTAATTAGAAAGTTGCTGAATCATGAAAGTTAAATTTTGACTAGACTTTCCCTTTAATGAAAATCCTAAATGCATTTGTTTTTTCCTCATTTTTTTAATGCAAAAGAGCAACTAAATAATCAGGATACACAGCTTTACACTATTAACCACTAAAGCGACATAAACCTCACCACAGCCTAACATCATTACAGTATTAACTACTAAAGTGCCATTGGGCTCACTGCAACATAACCCCACTACACTATGAGGCTCTAAAGTGCCATACCCCAACACAACCTAATCCCACTTTACTATTAACCATATAAGCAACATAACCCCCACCACAAGCTAAGCCCACTACACTATTAACCCCTAAAGCAACATAAGCCACAGCAGTAAACAAAACACTTATGAACGCCAAAAATAAAAAAAAACACACAAGACATTAACCAAAAGCCAACAATAAACAAAAAGCAAACAAGACATTAACCAAAAGCCAACAATAAACAACAAAGCAAACAAGACATTAACCAAAAGCCAACAATAAACAACAAAGCAAACAAAACATTAACCAAAAGCCAACAATAACCAACAAAGCAAACAAAACATTAACCAAAAGCCAACAATAAACAACAAAGCAAACAAAACATTAACCAAAAGCCATCAATAAACAACAAAGCAAACAAAACATTAACCAAAAGCAATCAATAAACAGCAAAGCAAACAAAGCATTAACCAAAAACCATTAATAAAGAACAAAGCAAACAAAACATTAACCAAAAACCAACATAAACAACAAAGCAAACAAAACATTAATCAAAAAACATTAATAAAGAACAAAGCAAACAAAACATTAACCAAAAACCATTACTAAAAAGCAAAGCAAACAAAACATTAACTAAAAACCACTAATAAAGAACAAAGCAAACAAAACATTAACCAAAAACCAACATAAACAACAAAGCAAACAAAACATTAACCAAAATCCATCAATAAACAACAAAGCAAACAAATCATTAACCAAAAGCCATCAGTAAACAACAAAGCAAACAAAACATAAAACAAAAACCAACATAAACAACAAAGCAAACAAAACATAAACCAAAAACCATCAATAAACAACAAAGCAAACAAAACATAAAACAAAAACCAACATAAACAACAAAGCAAACAAAACATAAACCAAAAGCCATCAATAAACAACAAAGCAAACAAAACATTAACCAAAAGCCATCAATAAACAACAAAGCAAACAAAACATTACCGAAAAGCCATCAATAAGCAACAAAGCAAACAAAACATAAAACTAAAACCTAACATCAGTAAACATCAACAATAATTGTTTCTCACAATCCAAAGTCTTCCCTTCTTTTCTTCATCAGATGTAATCCACAATGCTAAAAAAAAATCCAGGGAAAAAAGAGAAAAAGTCCATCAAGAAAAAAAAATGATCCGATGGGTCCTCTACGGCCGCTCGCTTTTGGTACTCCTCGCAATGCCTCTTCTGGTCCTCCTTGGCGGTTCTGCTACTCCTCGGCAGGGGCTTCTCTATTTGTCCTCGTCAGTGGCCACTCTGCTCCTCCTCAGCAGCGGCGGCTCCTTCTCATCAGCAGCGGCTCCTCTGCTTCTTGCATCTGCTCTTCATGGTGTCTTGCGGCACACTCATTTTTTTCCTGTCATTTGCCCCCTTTTATAGGGGTATCCTGGCTTTTCTATTTTAATTTTTTTTTTCAAATCAGTTAATAGAGGAGTAGATTACAAGTGTTGCGTTAAAGTGGCACATGCGATATAGCAATTTGCACCAATTTTGACACAACACTTTTCGCACCAATTATGACGCAAACTCCTAAACAACCCACACATTAGTGAATTTTTCAACCACTTTTGATTGGAATATGCATAATCACATGATTTAGGACATCAGCCAATCTGATTCAAATATACATTTTAAATTATCACTAACGAAGAACCTTCATTCTCAGTGGCTGCATAGAAGATGCAGAGGGTGGCAAAGGAAATAACTGGGCCTGTTATTGTAAGATTGCAGGTTGGTGTTGGGATGTTGCTTCGGATAGTACGTGTTTTGTTTAAAAGTAGTCTGCTAGGTCTTGAGCACTAAAGACAGATGGGGGGCTGGAGCAGGTGGGTAGAGGAGAAAGTTAAAGGTGGAGAAGAGTCGTTTAGGGTTTGAGGAAAGAGTAGATATGAGAGAAGAGAAGTAGGTTTGCTTGGCTAAGTGAAGGACAGAAGAGTATGAACGAAGAATAAACTTATAGTGGATGAAGTCAGATTCAGAGTGAGTTTTTCTCCAGACACGCTCAGCAGTATGGGAGCATTTTTGCAAATAGCGTATTTGCTGAGAGTGCCTGGGCTGTAACTGATGGTGTGATGTTTTGCATAGTTGGGGAGGGTCAAGTGTGTCTAGTGCAGAGGAGAGAGTTTTGTTATAGTGGGCTGCAATGAGATCAGGGCAGATTATAGTGAAAGTGTAAGGGAGGAGATCTTGAATGATTTTTGAAAATTGGAGCGGATCCACAGCGTGTAGATTTCTACAGGTGTGGGGGCAGGATGGAGAATGGTGTTTAGCTGTAGCATTAATATTATAGGTGACCAGGTGATGGTCTGAAATGGGAAAAGGGCAGCAGGTGAGGTCAGAAATAGAACAGAGGTAGGAAAATACCAGGTCGATGGAGTGCCTATCATGGTGAGTAGGGAATAGGGTGAACTGTGAGAGACCGAAGGAGGATGTGAGTTAAAGAAGTGGCAGCAGGGGCAGACGGGTTGTCAATGGGAATGTTGAAGTCCCCAAGAATTAGGGACTTCAACATTTAGGGGTTGGTATATTTGTAGAGAGAAAGTGAGGAAGCCAGGCGCCACAGTTCTCAAGGAATTGGGAGGTCAGTCCAGTAGGGCGATAGATGATGGGGGAGAACAGGCGAATACAGTGGACTTCAAAGAAGAAGGAGAGAGATGGGATTGGAGGAAGGGACTGATAAGTGCAGGAGGGGGAGAGCAGGATTCCAACATCGCTGCCACGTTTCTTACATGGCCTTCGTGGTATGGCTAAAGTGAAAACCACCATGTGTGAGAGCAGCAATGGAAACAGTGTCAGAAGAAGATAGCCAGGTTTCGGTTATTGCTAAAAGGTTGAAAGCATTTGATATAAACAAGTCATGAATGGTTGTACTTTTGTTGCAGACAGAACGAGAGTTCCATAGTCTGCAAGTGAAAGGAGTGTGTGCATATGGGATGCATTGGATGGAAATGAGGTTATGTGTGTTGCTTTTATTAAATTTCTATGAGTGCCTGATTGGGTAATGGTGGGAATGAGGGTGGGCCCAGGATTTGTTGAGATGTTGCCTGATGCTAATAGCAGCAAGATGGAAAGTAGGAGTAGGTGAGATTTATTACAGTGGGGGTATTTCTGTTAGGTGGTGCAGTTTAGTGACATCGATTTTAAAATAAAAGTAGTTCATGAGAGCTAAGGTATGGAGAAGAAAGGAGAGAGGGGCTTATGCAAACTGCATGTGAAGAAGGGTAAGGTATGAGCATGTGAGCATGCCTGTAGAATAGGCATGAGACTGTTAAAATGAAAAGCAATCCTGAAAACATCCCAAAATATTGACTGCAAAAAACTTTCACCTAGATTACAAGTTTTGCGTTCGTGTTTTTACGCTGAAAAAATGGCCATTTTAGCATTAAAACAGCAACGCAGCCAGCAGCCATTACAAGTCTTGTCGGTATAGCTGTAATGCAAGCCTTTTAGCCTGTAATGCAACGTCAGTTTCGCACGCCTAAAAATTATGTTTTTTCATGGGACTTCTATAGCGCAGCCATTACGAGTTTTGCGGTGAGGCTAAAAATCTTGCGTTACACCCAATACCGACAAGATCCGTTTCACAATCTAAAAGCAGTAGTTATGAGTTTTACGCTACAAAACTGTTACATTAAACTCATAACTAAACTGCTACAAAGTACACTAAACACCCATAAATTACCTATTAACCCCTAAACCGAGGCCCTCCCGCATCGCAAATACTATATTAAATTTATTAACCCCTAATCTGCCGCTTCCGACATCATCGCCACTAATAAAATATATTAACCCCTATTCCGCCACTTCCCGACATCTTCTCCACTATAATAAAGTTATTAAACCCTAAACCGCCGCCCTCCCACATTGCAAACACTATTCAAATATTGTTAAGCCCTAATCTGCCATCCGCCCACATCGCCCCCACTATTCTAAAGTTATTAAGCCCTACACCGCTGCCACTATAATAAACCAATTAACCGCAAGCCCCCTACAACAAAATATACTAAATTAAACTATAAACCCCTAAACCGAAAGCCCCCCACATCGCAATAAACTAATTTAAACTAGTAACCCCTAAACCTAACACCCTCCTAACTTTAGATTAAAATTACAATTTCCCTATCTTAAATTAAATTAAAATTTACCTGTTAAATTAAAAAAACTAAGTTTAAACTAACAATTAAAATAATATTGAACTAAAATTAAAATTAAACTAACTACCAATTAAATTAAACTAAAATACACATTAAAATAATCCTAACACTACTCTAAAAGTTACAAACTATCGGCTAGATTACGAGTCTTGCGTTAGGGTTAAAAAGCAGTGTTGAGAGGTCCCAACGCTGCTTTTTAACGCCCGCTGGTATTTCGAGTCTTGCAGGTACAGGTGTACCGCTTGTCGTATATACCTCTGCCTAAGGGCTGTCACTAAATGAGTGTTTAGCAACAGATGTATATGTATGATTCTCGCAAAAGAAGATACAAATGAGATGCTTGTAAGAATTATTCTTATATGACTTTATATGCCTTGGCTAGACAAAAACCCTAACTATAGACAAATATCTAATCTGGGTTATCTAACAGATTAAATTAATACTCATATTTATCAAATATTAGTTGACATAAACTATTTATTAATCACAGAAAGATTGATACATACCTCGAGATCTGAAGGCTGAAGATAACAATAGCCTTATACAAATGCAAAGCTTATATACACATTTTAAACCAATGAAATCAAAGCATACCATAAATGAAAAGGCTATCTTTGTATATTTAAACTTCCTTAAAAAGACTTTATAATTTTGGCTGACATATAGAAAATACTATTTTAACTTGTTCATGCGCAGTGTATTAGAGTGTTAATAATACTTTGTTTAGCTAGCAGTATAGGGCCTAGATTTGGAGTCTGGCGGTAGCCGTGAAAACCAGCGTTAGAGGCTAAAAACGCTGGTTTTAGGCTACCTCCGGTATTTGGAGTCACTCAAAAAAGGGTCTAACGCTCACTTTTCAGCCGCGACTTTTCCATACCGCAGATCCCCTTACGTCAATTGCCTATCCTATCTTTTCAATGGGATTTTTCTAACTCCGGTATTTAGAGTCGTGTCTAAAGTGAGCGTTAGAATTCTAACGACAAAACTCCAGCCGCAGAAAAAAGTCAGTAGTTAAGAGCTTTCTGGGCTAACGCCGGTTCATAAAACTCTTAACTACTGTACTCTAAAGTACACTAACACCCATAAACTACCTATGTACCCCTAAACCGAGGCCCCCCCACATCGCCGCCACTCGATTTAAATTTTTTAACCCCTAATCTGCCGACCGCCACCTACGTTATCCTTATGTACCCCTAATCTGCTGCCCCTAACACCACCGACCCCTATATTATATTTATTAAACCCTAACCTGCCCCCCACAACGTCGCAGCCAGCTACCTACAATAATTAACCCCTAATCTGCCGACCGCCACCTACGTTATCCTTATGTACCCCTAATCTGCTGCCCCTAACACCGCCGACCCCTATATTATATTTATTAACCCCTAATCTGCCCCCCTCAACGTCGCCTCCGCCTGCCTACACTTATTAACCCCTAATCTGCCGAGCGGACCGCACCGCTACTATAATAAAGTTATTAACCCCTAATCCGCCTCACTAACCCTATAATAAATAGTATTAACCCCTAATCTGCCCTCCCTAACATCGCCGACACCTAACTTCAATTATTAACCCCTAATCTGCCGACCGGAGCTCACCGCTATTCTAATAAATGTATTAACCCCTAAAGCTAAGTCTAACCCTAACACTAACACCCCCCTAACTTAAATATAATTTAAATCTAACGAAATTAATTAACTCTTATTAAATAAATTATTCCTATTTAAAGCTAAATACTTACCTGTAAAATAAATCCTAATATAGCTACAATATAAATTATAATTATATTATAGCTATTTTAGGATTAATATTTATTTTACAGGTAACTTTGTATTTATTTTAACCAGGTACAATAGCTATTAAATAGTTAAGAACTATTTAATAGCTAAAATAGTTAAAATAATTACAAAATTACCTGTAAAATAAATCCTAACCTAAGTTACAATTAAACCTAACACTATACTATCATTAAATTAATTAAATAAAATACCTACAATTACCTACAATTAAACCTAACACTACACTATCAATACATTAATTAAATACAATACCTACAAATAACTACAATGAAATAAACTAACTAAAGTACAAAAAATAAAAAAGAACTAAGTTACAAAAAATAAAAAAATATTTACAAACATACGAAAAATATTACAATTTTAAACTAATTACACCTACTCTAAGCCCCCTAATAAAATAACAAAGACCCCCAAAATAAAAAATGCCCTACCCTATTCTAAATTACTAAAGTTCAAAGCTCTTTTACCTTACCAGCCCTGAACAGGGCCCTTTGCGGGGCATGCCCCAAGCAGTTCAGCTCTTTTGCCTGTAAAAAAAAACATACAATACCCCCCCCCCAACATTACAACCCACCACCCACATACCCCTAATCTAACCCAAACCCCCCTTAAATAAACCTAACACTAAGCCCCTGAAGATCATCCTACCTTGTCTTCACCTCACCGGGTATCACCGATCGGTCCTGGCTCCAAAATCTTCATCCAACCCAAGCGGGGGCTGGCGATCCATCATCCGGTGGCTGAAGAGATCCAGAAGAGGCTCCAAAATCTTCATCCTATCCGGGAAGAAGAGTAGATCCGGACCGGCAACCATCATCTTCCAAGCGGCATCTTCTATCTTCATCCGATGAGGACCGGCTCCATCCTGAAGACCTCCACCGCGGACCCATCTTCATCCGGCGACGTCCAACTGAAGAATGACGGTTCCTTTAAGGGACGTCATCCAAGATGGTGTCCCTCGAATTCCGATTGGCTGATAGGATTCTATCAGCCAATCGGAATTAAGGTAGGAATATTCTGATTGGCTGATGGAATCAGCCAATCAGAATCAAGTTCAATCCGATTGGCTGATCCAATCAGCCAATCAGATTGAGCTCGCATTCTATTTACAAGTTTTTTAAACTAACTACACCTACTTTAATTCCCCTAATAAAATAAAAAAGCTCCCCAAAATAAAAAAAAGCCCTACCCTGCAGGGCATTACCCCAAAGTAATCAGCTCTTTTACCTGTAAAAAAAAAGTACAATACCCCCCAACATTAAAAATGAGGTATTTGTAGGTAATTAATTTAATTATAGTGTATTGTTAGGTGTAATTGTAACTTAGGTTAGGTTTTATTTTACAGGTAAATTTGTCTTTATTTTAACTAGGCAGCTATTAAATAGTTAATATCTATTTAATAACTATTCTACCTAGTTAAAATAAATACATACTTGCCTGTAAAATAAAAATAAACCCTAAGATAGCTACAATGTAACTATTAGTTATATTGTATCTAGCTTAGGATTTATTTTATAGGTAAGTATTTAGTTTTAAATAGGAATAATTAAGTTAATAATAGTAATTTTATTTACATTTATTTAAATTTGATTTAAGTTAGGGGGGTGTTAGGGTTAGGGTTAGACTTAGGTTTAGGGGTTAATAAATTTAATATAGTTGTGGCGACATTGGCAGGGGCAGATTAGGGGTTAATAAATATAATGTAGGTGGCGGCTATGTTAGGGGCAGCAGATTAGGGGTTCATAGGTATAATGTAGGTGGTGGCGGTGCCTGGAGAAGCAGATTAAGGGTTAATAATATAATGCAGGTGTCTGCGATGTCGGGGGCGGCAGATTAGGGGTTAATAAGTGTGAGATTAGGGGTGTTTAGACTCGGGTTCATGTTAGGGTGTTAGGTGTAGACATAACTTTTATTTCCCCATAGGAATCAATGGGGCTGCGTTAGGAGCTGAACGCTGCTTTTTTGCAGGTGTTAGTTTTTTTTTTCAGCCGTATATGCCCCATTGATTCATATGGGGAAATCGTGCACAAGCACGTTTAGCTAGCTCACCGCTACCGTAAGCAGCGCTGGTATTGAGGTGAGATGTGGAGCTAAATTTTGCTCTCCGCTCACTTTTCTGCTGCTAACGCCGGGTTTGAAAAAACTCGTAATACCAGCGCTGTCTGTAGGTGTGCATGACTGAAAACTGTTTGTTAGCACCGCATGGCTTTACCGACAAAACTCGTAATCTACCCGTATCTAATTACAAAAAATAAAAAATACTAAATTACAAAAAATAACAAACACTAAATTACAAAAAATAACAAACAAAATTATCCAAAAGAAAAATGAATTACACCTAACCTAATAGACCTATCAAAATAAAAAAGCCCACCCAAAATAAAAAAACCTAGCCTACAATAAACTACCAATAGCCCTTAAAAGGGCATTTTGTAGGGTATTGCTCTAAGTTTAACAGCTGTTATACCTGTGAAAAAAATACAAAGACCCCCCAACAGTAAAACCCACCACCCAACCAATGCCCCAAAATAAAAAACCTAACTCTAACAAAAACCTAAGCTACTGAAATCCTATTGGCTGTTCAAAACAGCCAATAGGATGAGAGCTTCTGAAATTCTACTGGCTGTTCAAATAAGCAATAGAATTTCATTAGCTCTCATCCTATTGGCTGATTTGAACATCCAATAGGAATTTAGTAGCTCTCATCCTATTGGCTGATTTGAATTTCCAAAATCAAATCAGCCAATAGGAATGCAAGGGACGCCATCTTGAATCACGTACCTTGCATTGAAGATTCAGTGTACGGTGGCGACTGTATGAAGAGGATGCTCTTCAGGATGGACCCGCTCCACGCCGCCGGGATGAAGAAAGAAGATGCCGCCTGGATAAAGATAGAAGAGGCCGTCTGGATGAAGACTTCTCGCCGCCTGAATGAGGACTTCACCGCCTGGATGAAGATAGAAGAGGCCGCTTGGATGAAGACTTCTCGCTACCTGGATGAGGACTTCACCGCCAGCATGAAGATCGTTCAAGCGGGACTTCAAAAACTGTAAGTGGATCTTCAGGGGTTAGCAAAGTTTTTTTAAGGTTTTTTTTCCGATGGTTTATTTTAAGTTTAAGGTTTGGGCTTTTTGTAAAAGAGCTAAATGCCATTTTTAGGGCAAAGCATAAGAGCTAAATGCCCTTTTAAGGGCAATGCCCATACAAATGCCCTTTTCAGGACAATGGTTAGCTTAGGGTTTTTTTAGATAGTTTTTTTTATTTTGTGGGGTTGGGGGGGGTGGGATTGTAATGTTATTGGTCTTTGTATTTTTTTTTTTTTTTCAGGTAAAAGAGTTGTTTAACTTAGGGCAATGCCCTACAATGGGGCCTTTTAAGGGCTATTGGTAGTTTATTCTAGATAATTTTTTTTTATTTTGGGGTGTTTTTTTTTTTAAATAGGTATTAGAATAGGAATAATTTTTATTATTTTTGATAATTTGTTATTTTGTGTAATGTATTTTTTTCGTTTTGGGGTGGATTTTCATTTTTAGATTAGGGCTTAGGGGCCTATTTATCAAGTCTCTAAAGACCGCTGCTCCATAACCTGTCCGCCTGCTCTGAGGCGGCGGACAGACATCGCCAGAAATTAACCCGATCTAATACGATCGGGTTGATTGACACCTTTTGCTAGCGATCGATTGGCCGCAAATCTGCAGGGGGCGGTATTGCACCAGCAGTTCACCAGAACTGCTGCTGCAATGATAAATGTCAAGAGCGTATGCTGTCAGCATTTATCGATGTGCAGCGCACATGATCCGCAATATCAGATCATGTCCGCTCGCACGTTCTTAAATAGGCCCCTTGGGCATTTCATGAAAGAGCTGAATGCCTTTTTAAGGGCAGGAAAAAGAGCTAAATGCCCTTTTAAGGGCAACGCTCATACAAATGCCCTTTTCAGGACAATGGGTAGATTAGGTTTTCTTTATTTTTTTTTTGTGAGTTTGCGGGGTGGGGATTTGTATAATGTTAGGGGGTGTTTGTTTTGTTTTGTAGCAAAAGAGCTGTTAACTTAAAGGGACACTGAACCCAATTTTTTTATTTCTTCATTAAGGTAGAGCATGTTATTTTAAGCAACTTTCTAATTTACTCCTATTATCAATTTTTCTTTGTACTCTTGCTATCTTTATTTGAAAATGAAGGCATCTAAACTATTTTTTTCAGAACTCTGGACAGCACTTTTTATTGGTGGATGAATTTATCCACCAATCAGCAATAACAAACCAGGTTGTTCACCAAAAATGGGCCGGCATCTAAACTTACATTCTTGCATTTCAAATAAAGATACCAAGAGAATGAAGAAAATTTGATAATAGGAGTAAATTAGAAATTTGCTTATAATTGCATGCTCTATCTGAATCATGAAATAAAAAATTTGGGTTCAGTGTCCCTTTAATGACAATGCCCTACAAAAACATAATTTATGTAAGAACGTACCTGATAAATTAATTTCTTTCATATTGGCAAGAGTCCATGAGCTAGTGACGTATGGGATATACAATCCTACCAGGAGGGGCAACGTTTCCCAAATCTCAAAGTGCCTATAAATACACCCTCACCACTCCCACAATTCAGTTTAACAAATAGCCAAGTAGTGGGGTGAAAAAGAAAGGAGTAAAAAGCATCAACAAAGGAATTTGGAAATAATTGTGCTTTATACAAAAAAATCATAACCACCATAAAAAGGGTGGGTCTCATGGACTCTTGCCAATATGAAAGAAATGAATTTATCAGGCAAGTTCTTACATAAATTATGTAGGCAAGTTCTTACATAAATTATGTTTTCTTTCATGTAATTGGCAAGAGTCCATGAGCTAGTGACGTATGGAATAGAAATGCCCAAGATGTGGAACTCCACACAAGAGTCACTAGAGAGGGAGGGATTAAATAATAACAGCCATTTTCTGCTGAGAAAATTAAATCAACATACATTTCATAAATGAAAGAAAAAAACTTAAAACATAAGCAGAGGAATCAAACTGAAATAGCTTCCTGAAGAACTTTTCTACCAAAAACTGCTTCCAAAGAAGCAAATACATCCAAACGGTAGAATTTAGTAAATGTATGCTGCTTTGCAAATCTAATCAACTAAAGCTTCATTCTTAAAAGCCCATTACATGGAGACTGATCTAGCAGAATGAGCTGTAATTCTCTGAGGCGGGGCCTGACCCGACTCCAAATAAGCCTGATGAATCAAAAGCTTTAACCAAGATGCCAAGGAAACGGCAGAAGCCTTCTGACCTTTCCTAGAACCAGAAAAGATAACAAATAGACTAGAAGTCTTCCTGAAATCTTTAGTAGCTTCAACATAATATTTCAAAGCTCTTACCACATCCAAAGAATGCAAGGATTTATCCAAAGGATTCTTAGGATTAGGACACAAAGAAGGGACAACAATTTCTCTATTAATGTTGTTAGAATTCAATTCACAACCTTAGGTAAGAATTTAAATGAAGTCCGCAAAACTGCCTTATCCTGATGGAAAATCAGAAAAGGAGATTCACAAGAAAGAGCAGATAATTCAGAAACTCTTCTAGCAGAAGAGATGGCCAAAAGGAAAAACATTTTCCAAGAAAGTAGTTTAATGTTGAAAGAATGCATAAGCTCAAAAGAAGGAGCCTGTAAGGCCTTCGAAACCAAATTAAGACTCCAAGGAGGAGAGATTGATTTAATGACAGGCTTGATACGGATCAAAGCCTGTACAAAACATTGAATATCAGGAAGCTTAGCAATCTTTCTGTGAAATAAAACAGAAAGAGCAGAGATTTGTCCCTTTAAGGAACTTGCAGACAAACCTTCATCCGAATCATCCTGAAGAAACTGTAAAATTCTAGGAATTCTAAAAGAATGCCAGGAGAATTTATGAGAAGAACACCATGAAATATAAGTCTTCCAAACTCGATAATAAATCTTCCTAGAAACAGATTTACGAGCCTGTAACATAGTATTAATCACTGAGTCAGAGAAACCTCTACGACTAAGCACTAGGCGTTCAATTTCCATACCTTCATATATAAAGATTTGACATCCTGATGGAAAAACAGATCTTGAGACAGAAGGTCTAGCCTTAATGGAAGTGGCCAAGGTTGGCAGCTGGACATCCGAACAAGATCTGCATACCAAAACCTGTTAGGCCATGCTGGAGCTACCAGCAACACAAAGATTGTTCCATGATGATTTTGGAAATCACTTTTGGATGAAGAACTAGATGCGGGAAGATATAAGCAGGTTGGTAAAACCAAGGAACTGCTAACGCAACCACTGCTTCCGCCTGAGGATCCCTGGACTTGGACAGGTACCTGGGAAGTTTCTTGTTCAGATGGGAAGTCATCAGATCTATTTCTGGAAGACCCCACATCTGAACAATCTGAGAAAACACATCTGGATGGATCAACCACTCCCCCGGATGTAAAGTCTGACGGCTGAGATAATCTGCTTCCCAATTGTCTATGCATGGGATATGAACCACAGAAATTAGACAGGAGCTGGATTTCACCCAAGCAAGTATCCAAGATACTTCTTTCATGGCTTGGGGACTGCGAGTCCCACCCTGATGATTGACATATGCTACAGTTGTGATATTGTCTGTCTGAAAACAAATGAACGGTTCTCTCTTCAACAGAGGCCATACCTGAAGAGCCCTGAAGATAGCACAGAGTTCTAAAATATTGATTGGTAACCTCGCCTCTTGAGGTTTCCAAACCCCTTGTGCTGTCAGAGATCCCCAGACAGCTCCCCAACCTGAAAGATTTGCATCTGTTATGATCACAGTCCAGGTTGGACGAACAAAAGAGGCCCCTTGAACTATACGATTTTGATCTAACCACCAAGTCAGAGAGAGTCGAACATTGGGATTTAAGTATATTAATTGTGATACTGCAGTATATTAATTGTGATGCTGCAGTCATGACTCCTAAAACTTCCATGCACATAGCCACTGAAGGGAATGATTGAGACTGAAGGTTCCAACAAGCTGACACCAATTTTAATCGTCTCTTGTCTGTGAGAGACAGAGTCATGGACACTGAATCCATATGGAAACCTAAAAAGGTGACCCTTGTCTGAGGAATCAAATAACTTTTTGGTAAATTGTCTTTGAAGAAACAACACTAGATGATTCGTGTGAGATTCTGCAGAATGTAAAGACTGAGCTAGTACCAAGATATCGTCCAAATAAGGAAATACCGCAATACTCCATTCTCTGATTACAGAGAGTAGGACACCGAGAACCTTCAAAAAGATTCTTGGAGCTGTCGCTAGGCCAAACAGAAGAGCGACAAATTGGTAATGCTTCTCTAGAAACTGATAATGGTCTGGATGAATTGGAATATGAAGATAAGCATCCTGTAAGTCTATTGTGGACATATAATTCCCATGCTGAACAAAAGGCAGAATAGTCCTTATAGTCACCATTTTGAAAGTTTGCACTCTTACATAATGATTAAAAATTTTCAGATTCAGAACTGGCCTGAAAGAATTTTCTTTCTTTGGGACAATGAATAGATTTGAATAAAACCCCAGACCCTGTTCCTGAAACATAACTGGTAAGATTACCCCTGAAAGCTCTATGTCTGAAACACACTTTAAAAAAGCTTGAGCCTTTACTGGATTTACTGTGATGCGTGAGAGAAAAAACCTTCTCACAGGTCTTACGCTGAATCCTATTCAGTACCCTTGAGAGACAATACTCTGAATCCAATGATTTTGCACAGAATCTGCCCAAATATTTTGGAAGAATTTTAATCTGCCCCCTACCAGCTAAAATGAAATGAGGGCCGCACCTTCATGCAGACTTGGGGGCTGGCTTTGGTTTCTTAAATGGTTTGGATTTACTCCAACTTGAAGAAGTTTTCCAATTGGAACCAGATTCTTTGGGGGAAGGATTAGGTTTCTGTTCCTTATTTTGTCAAAAGGAACGAAAGTGGTTAGAAGCTTTAGATTTACCATTAGGTCTTTAATCCTGAGGCAAAAAACTCCCTTTCCCCAGTGACAGTTGAAATAATCGAATCCAACTAAGAACCAAATAACTTATTACCTTGGAAAGAAAGAGATAGTAATCTAGACTTAGATAATATGTCAGCATTCCAATATTTAAGCCACAAAGCTCTTCTAGCTAAAATAGCTAAAGACATAGATTTAACATCAATTTTGATGATATCAAAAATAGCATCACAAATAAATGGCTAGATTATGAGTTTTGCATTAGACTTAAAAAGCAGCGTTGGCCAGTCCCAACGCTGCTTTTTAACGCCCGCTGGTATTACGAGTCTTGCAGGTACAGGTGTACCGCTCACTTTTTTGGCCAGACTCGGTAATACCGCAAATCCACTTGCGTCAATTGCGTATCCTATTTTTTCAATGGGACTTGCTTAGCGCCGGAATTACGAGTCTTCCAAAAAATGAGTGGTAGACCCTCTCCTGTCAAGCCTGGTACCGCATTTTAAAGTCAGTAGTTAAGAGTTTTACACTACAACGCCGTAGCATAAGTACGCTAACACCCATAAACTACCTATTAACCCCTAAACCGAGGCCCTCCCACATCGCAAACACTAAAATGAAATTTTTAACCCCTAATCTGCCGAACCGGACATCGCCGCCACTTTAATAAACATATTAACCGCATCGCAAACATTAGTTAAATATTATTAACCCCTAATTTGCCGTCCCTAACATCGCCGACAACTACCTACATTTATTAACCCCTAATCTGCCGCCCCCAACGTCCCTGCCACTATATTAAAGTTATTAACCCCTAAATCTAAGTCTAACCCTAACAACCACTAACTTAAATATATTTAAAATAAATCTAAATAAATATAAGTATCATTAACTAAATAATTCCTATTTAAAACTAAATACTTACATATAAAATAAACCCAAAGCTAGCTACAATATAACTAATAGTTACTTTGTAGCTATCTTAGGGTTTATTTTTATTTTACAGGCAAGTTTGTATTTATTTTAACTAGGTATAATAGTTACTAAATAGTTATTAACTTTTTAATAAACTACCTAGTTAAAATAAATACAAAAGTACCTGTAAAATAAAACCTAACCTAAGTTACAATTACACGTAACACTACACTATAATTAAATTAATTCCCTAAATTAAATAAAATTAAATAAAATTATCTAAAGTACAAAAAACAAACAAACACTAAATTACAGAAAATAATAAACAAATTACAAGATTTTTAAACTAATTACACCTAATCTAATCCCCCTAACAAAATAAAAAAGCCCCCCCCCCCCAAATAAAAAAGCCCTACCCTACACTAAATTACAAATAGCCCTTAAAAGGGCCTTTTGCGGGGCATTGCCCCAAAGTAATCAGCTCTTTTACCTGTAAAAAAAATTACAAATCCCCCCAACATTAAAACCCACCACCCACACAACCAACCCTACTCTAAAACCCACCCAATCCCCCCTTAAAAAAACCTAACACTAACCCCTTGAAGATCACCTTACCGGGAGACTTCTTCACCCAACTGGGCCAAAGTCCTCAACGAAGCCAGGAGAAGTATTCATCCAAGCCAAGTAAAGTGGTCCTCCAGAAGGGCAGAAGTCTTCATCCAGACAGCATCTTCTATCTTCATCCATCCGGCGTGGAGCAGGTCCATCTTGAAGACATCCGGCGTGGAGCATCCTCTTCCATCGAAGTCTTCTTACTAAATGATGGTTCCTTTAAGTGATATCATCCAAGATGGCGTCCCTTCAATTCCGATTGGCTGATAGAATTCTATCAGCCAATCGGAATTAAGGTAGAAAAAATCCTGGTGCAATAAGCCAATAGGATTGAAGTTCAATCATATTGGCTGTTCCAATCAGCCAATAGGATTTTTTCTACCTAGATAGAATTCTATCAGCCAATCGGAATTGAAGGGACGCCATCTTGGATGACGTCATTTAAAGGAACCATCATTTAGGAAGATGCTATGCGCCGGATGTCTTGAAGAAGGACCCGCTCCGTGCCGGATGGATGAAGATAGAAGATGCCGTCTGGATGAAGACTTCTGCCCGTCTGGAGGACCACTTTGCCCTGTTTGGATGAAGACTTCTCCCAGCTTCGTTGAGGACTTCGGCCCGGTTGGGTGAAGATGTCTCCCGGTAAGGTGATCTTCAAGGGGTTAGTGTTAGGTTTTTTTAAGGGGGGATTGGGTTGGTTTTAGAGTAGGGTTGTTTGTGTGGGTGATGGGTTTTAATGTTGGGGGGATTTGTAATTTTTTTACAGGTAAAAGAGCTGATTTCGATTACTTTGGGGCAATGCCTCACAAAAGGCCCTTTAAAGGGCTATTTGTAATTTAGTGTAGGGTAGGGTTTTTTTTTATTTTGGGGGGGGGGGGCTTTTTTATTTTGTTAGGGGGATTAGATTAGGTGTAATTAGTTTAAAAATCTTGTAATTTGTTTATTATTTTCTGTAATTTTGTTTTTTTTTGTACTTTAGATAATTTTATTCAATTGTATTTAATTGTATTTAATTTAGGGAATCAATTTAATTATAGTGTAGTGTTAGGTGTAATTGTAACTTAGGTTAGGTTTTATTTTACAGGTACTTTTGTATTTATTTTAACTAGGTAGTTTATTAAATAGTTAATAACTATTTAGTAACTATTCTACCTAGTTAAAATAAATACAAACTTGCCTGTAAAATAAAAATAAACCCTAAACTAGCTACAATGTAACTATTAGTTATAATGTAGCTAGCTTAGGGTTTATTTTATAGGTAAGTACTTAGTTTTAAATAGGAATAATTTAGTTAATGATAGTTATATTTATTTAGATTTATTTTAATTATATTTAAGTTAGGGTGTGTTAGGGTTAGGGTTAGACTTAGATTTATGGGTTAATATGTTTATTATAGTTGCGGCGACGTTGGTGCAGCAGATTAGGGGTTAATAAATGTAGGTAGGTGTAGGTGATGTTAGGGATGGCAGATTAGGGGTTAATAATATTTAACTAATGTTTGCAAGATGGAAGTGCGGCGGTTTAGGGGTTAATATGTTTATTATAGTTGTGGCGGTGTCCGGAGCGGCAGATTAGGGGTTAATAATATAATGTAGGTGTCTGCGATATCGGGGGCGGCAGATTAGGGGTTAATAAGTGTAAGATTAGGGGTGTTTAGACTCAGGGTTCATGTTAGGGTGTTAGGTGTAGACATAAATTTTATTCCCCCCCTAGGAATCAATGGGGCTGCTAAACACTGTTTTTTTTCAGCTGGCTCTCTCCCATTGATTCCTATGGGGAAATCGTGTACGAGCACGTTAAGCCAGCTCACCGCTAACGTAAGGAGCGCTGGTATTGAGGTGAGATGTGGAGCAAAATCACTTTTTTGCAGTTAATGCTGGGTTTGTAAAAACCCGTAATACCAGCGCTGTCTGTAAATGAGCGGTGAGCATAAACTGCTTGTTAGCACCGCACCCCTGTTAACGCAAAACTCGTAATCTAGCCGAAAATTATTAGCATGTTGAAGTAAAATGATCAATTTCCTTATACGGCAGTTTCAGGAATGGAAAAAAAAATGCAAACAGCATAGCCCTCTAACATAGAAAATGGCAAGAGGCACATAGGAATGGGGTTTTAAACAATTAAATTATTTGGCGCCAAGTATGACGCACAACGTAACTGAAATTTTTTTTGGACGCTAACATCCGGAAATGAAACACTCGCGTCATTGACGACGCAACCTTGAGCAAGGAACTCGGCGTCAACTAAGACGCCGGAAATGAGGAATTTGCGTCATCGAACATAACTTTGCGCCAAAAAAATTCTCGCGCCAAGAATGACGCAATAAACTTCGACATTTTGTGCCCTCGCGAGCCTAATTTTGCCCGCAA
Source organism: Bombina bombina (assembly GCF_027579735.1). Classification (NCBI taxonomy): domain Eukaryota; kingdom Metazoa; phylum Chordata; class Amphibia; order Anura; family Bombinatoridae; genus Bombina; species Bombina bombina. The sequence continues at coordinate 83,371,388 of NC_069501.1, forward strand.
AATTTAAAGAGAAAACAGTCAATAGAAAAAAAGACTATACTCCAGTTAAGAAAAAAATATTTTCCTAAATATGCTTTTCCCAAATAAATAACTATTTGCTAACTAGTCTACCTAATTAAAATAAATACAAACTTACCTGTGAAATAAAACCTAAGCTAGCTACAATAAAACTATTTAATATATAGTTTAATTTAGGTTATTGCAATGTGGGGGGCTGGCGGTTTAGGGGTTAATAGGTTTACTTAGTGGCAGTGATGTGAGAGGTTTAGGGGTTAATAACTTTATTTAGTGGCGGCGATGTCGGGGAGTGGCGGAATAGGGGTTAATAGATTTATTATAGTGTGGGCAATGTTGTGGTGCAGGGGGATAGGGGTTAATAACTTTAGTATAGTGGCGGCGATGTTGGGGCGGCAGATTAGGGGTTAATATCTTTATTTAGGTGGCGGCGATATCGGGAGCGTAAGATTAGGGGTTAATAACATTATGTAGGTGGCGGCGATGTTGGGTGCGGCAGATTAGGGGTGTTTAGACTCAGGTTTTATGTTATTTTTCCCCATAGACATCAATGGGGCTGTGTTACGGAGCTTTTCATTCCCGCGATCGCAGGTGTTAGGCTTTTTTTCTGACCAACTCTCCCCATTGATGTCAATGGGGAAAGCGTGCATGAGTACGTCAAAACAGCGCTTGCATTGTGTGCGTTATTGAGCTCAACACAGCCATATCGCATGCACAAGCCAGCTGTTTGAAAACTTGTAATGGCTGTGCTATAGGGGGTTAAATAACACAACTTTTGATGCGTTTGTTAATTTCCCTATTGCATGCATAACTCGTAATCTAGGTTTGTTTGAAATGTAAATATTTTTTTGCTTGCCTCAAATCTTCTTCAAATCTTGTTCAATTCTTGCATAATTCTTAGTGCTGTCACTTAAAGATAGTCACTTTAGACAGATGGGAGCTTAGAGAGATGGAATACTCTACAAATGCTCAGACCCCAGCAAACGCTCTCCCCTAGCTGTTCTTCACATAGCAGAACATTAGATATGTGCATGGCGGAAAAATTCGGTTCGGATCGATTCGGAATTTTTCGAATTTCGGTTCGGATCGATTCGAATTCAGAAAATTTTTAATCGATTCGGTTCGGATTCGTTTCGGATTCATTCGGATTCAAAGAAATTCGGCTGGATTCGGTTCGATTCGGTTTAGTTCGGAAATTCGGAATTTCGGTAAGTGTTAGGTGGGATTAGACTAGTATTATGTACTGTATATTAGGTGTAACCCATAGCAGAGTGATATAACCTAATATACTGAACAATACTAGTGTAATCCATGGCCATCCGAATTTACCGAATAAATCTGAACTAATTGGGATTTATTAGGTAAATTCGGTAGTATTTTAATTCAGAAATTCGGTTCGATCCGAATCTCCGAATTTGCCAAATTTTCCGAATTTCCGAACCGATCCGAAACGAATTGCACATATCTACAGAAAATGTCCTTTGTGTTTTTAAATATATGCTCCTATATATATCTATCTCTCTAGTAAATATTGATGAGGCAACTGATTCATATTTTCAAGGAATATAATCAGACTAGTATTGTTTCAAAATTACACCTGTTAGTAGTAAGGATGCAGATATGTAGCCAGGTTAGGCATATGTAATTTTCATCTTATCATCAATGGTTAAACTACTGTGTGAAGTAATTGTTTTATTCAATAACTGTGAAGAATATAGATTGGACAACCAATAGAGATAATATGATGCTGATATATAGCATGGTTTGTTTTCCTGTTTAGCGTAGATTTATTTAGAGTTCCTGAGATTTGTCTAGTTGTGATTGTATCAGGTATGCAGATTTGTAGTGATGTTAGGTTTATGCAATAGTATGTTACACTATATAATTGTTTTAGGCAATAGTATAGTTTAGTATGTATTGTAACAATAATATTGACAGTATGGGGTAGATATGTAGCAAGGTATGGCTTACATCATTTTTTTGGCTCATGCTGTTTAATTTTACTGAGAGGTAGTTAGACTGATCATGGGCTTCACAATGATATATATTCAGTAGCGGAAGACATCGTAATGACATGTATAGTGTTCTATCCTGCTGTGATTATGTATAATGTGGGTTTTTGCATTATGCTTGCATTTAACAGGCTGTTGGCCTGCCGTGGCCACCGTAGTTCAGATCGATCATGCTCAGTTGCGAGGAGGACGCCGGTGTCGTTCTGGTAAGGCAGATCAGCTTCAATAAGGTGTGTGTATATAGCTGGTGTAAGTAAATGTACTATATTTTTTTGTGGTTTGATAAAGGGGAAAACCCTGACACGTCATAATAAAACAAAGTTATATGTTTAAGACCGTGATTTAAGTGCCGTGATTTATAGAAGGATATGTATTGTGTTTAATACGTGCACGCTGGCAATACAAAACTGTTGGAGACTAATGAGAGTGCTTGGTCCTGGGACTATTTGTGTATATATATATATATACAGGTAGCCCTCAGTTTACGCAGGGATTAGGTTCCAGAAGGAATGGTTGTAAATCAAATCCGTTGTAAATTGAAACCCAGTTTATAATGTAAGTCAATGGGAAGTGAGGGAGTTAGGTTCCAGTCCCCTCTCAAAATTGTCATAAGTAACACTTAATACATTATTTTTAAAGCTTTGAAATGAAGACTTTAAATGCTAAACAGCATTATAAACCTAATTAAATAATCACACAACACAGAATATATAATTAAACTAAGTTAAATGAACAAAAACATTTGCTAAACAGCTTTATAAACCTAATAAAATAATCACACAACACAGACTTTACTTGCATTTTTTTGCAAACAGTTCTTTCTATGCATTCCAATCTGGACTGATTTATAGACAGGAAGATCTTGTTCCTTTGAAAGCTGCTCCATAGCTCAGGTCTAGCTAGCTACGCTGATTAATTTAAGCCTGTTTGTGTGCTTGGCTTGCATATCTTTGCTGCAACACAAGCGAACAGCTCCACCTACTGGCTATTTTAATCAATGCACTGCTTCTCAATGCTTTTCAATAGCAGTCACATGACTAAAAAAAAAAGGTTGTTATTCTGAAACCGCACAAATTGAACCTTTGTAAACCGAGGGCCACCTGTGTATATATACTGCATGTATATATATATATATATATATATATATATATACCTGTATATCTTCATATACCATATATATATATATTAAATTAATCAAATATATATTTAAAAATAAAAAGAACATTTTCTTCTATGTGAAGAACATTGGAATGTAAATTATTTATAACTTCTTTCGGGTTGAGCACACTTGGTCTAACGCAGTGTCAGGTTAGCACGCGAGTGATAAGTGTTTTTTTTTTCATCAGAGTGCTCCATTAAAGTCTATAGATAGAAGTTAGCGCAGCTGCGATATCCGAAGTCATGTTGTTAGTGCGTTAGTTTTTGCTTGCACACAAATCATTAACCACCTACCACCACACTAACCGCCAACTTTCAACTTGTAATACACACGCTAACCTGCATGCGTTAAAAGGTGTTTGCACACAAGTGAAAATACTAAATAGAACGACACTTATAATCTGGCCCAGAAAGATTTTTATTTTCTTTAAATCAGCCAATAGGAAAAAAGCTAATTCTATTGGCTGACTGATTTTTTAAAGTATGATGCATGAAGAGCGGATGGAAAAAGAGGAGAAACTGCTGCCGCAGAGGACAAGAGGAGTCACCACCAAAGAGGACCAGTGGAGATGACGCTGAGGAGGACCAGAAGAGCTGCCGATGAGGAGCGGAGGAGCCGCTGCCGAGGAAGATCAAAGGAGCCGCTGAGAAGCAGTGAAGCAACCCCATATGGATTACATCTGATGAAGAAAGGAAGAGGACCCTTTGGATTTTTTTGTTCTTCATTGATTTTTTTTCTGGCTTTCTTTCCCTGGAATTTTTTTTTATTGTTGTGGATTACATTTGATGGATTTGGATTTTTTATTTCAAGTGTTACTACACAGAAAACCAGTGTGTAAACACACTTCAAATACACTTCAGATACAGCTTCCCCCGCACTAGCAATTCTTATGGGAGACACATCACCACTCTTTGGAACAGAGAGAGTCAGACCACTTTGTCTTAATGTATCTCCAGACCCACTGGTTGCGAGACTGTCAATGCCAAAAAAAAGCATTTCTCGTGGGTCTGATCATCAGGGCCTTACTCCATATTATTTGTGTGTCCTAATGTCAGCATCAATGTTAATCTTTAATACTAATTTCATATATACATACTTTCAAAGTATAATACACAATGTAACAAATGGCACTTACAAGTTCCGATGAGTGATCAATGACACAAGTATCGAGCATTTTGATTCGTTTTTGATAGTTTAAAATGTATATTTGAATCAGATTGGCTGATGTCATAAATCATGTGATTATGCATATTCCAATCAAAAGTGGTTGAAAAATTCACTAGTGTGGGGGTTGTTTAGGAGTTTGCGCAAAAAGTGTTGCGTCAAAATTGGTGCGAAGTGGAGAGTGGGAATTGTATTACATGGCTTAAACATGGTGCACATAGATTTTTCCCAAAAAATAAAAAGGAATTTAGCTATATTAAGTTCTTTATTTCATTGTTATCTCTATATCTATTAGTGCGACAAGTTTGGAGCAAAACTTTTCAACAAATTTGTAGAAATATTGTCCCCTTGCTTTTGTAATGAGAGACAAATTTGTAACATAATCCATAAGTACTAATGTATTTTTCATTTTTATCCCTATATCTACTAGTGCACCAAATGTGGAGCAATATTATTGTTTGATTTAGAAAGGGTATACATTCTGAATAGAGTTTCTAATTTACTTTTATTATGTAATATACTTCATTGTCTTGCAGGATCGAACATAAGCTTTCTGTGTTTTCAGACTCTCATTGATTTCTATGGCATCTGCTGCCTCAAGGGTGGCGGATTGAAAACTAGGTACGCTGCGTCGGAATAGACGCGAGCGTACCTGTTAAATATTTGATAAATTTGGAAAAGGCTCAAATAGAGTTGAATCTGAATTCGGAACATCTGTATTGAGCAAGCATTGATCTGTGTCAGATTGAGATTGCGGAATCGTATTTTACGTCACAAAGTTCACCATTTGCAGATCTTGACACTTTGATAACTACAGCAGATCAATCTATGGGTATGTCTGTCCCGGGACAGCTAAGGGAGTGAGCTTCTTGAACACTCATCTTATTTCCCTATTCAGTTTAGGGAAGTTTGCTATGAAATCTCATGAGAGTTAAGTGAAATCTCATGAGATCACAGCAAAAGAGTTCATGACCTCAGCACTGTTGATGCTGATTGACTGCTGTTAATTTCTAAGCAACAGCTGAGTATAACTTTATACACAGAACTTACTCTGCTGAGCTGAGGAAATTGTGAGGTAAAATATCTTCCTTTTTTACATAGAGATGCTCAGGTGATATTTTCCTGTCGGCTTTTTTCAGTTATACTGCATCAGTTTCAAGTGAATTAGCATATGAGTATTATGTCCCTTTAAGTGGACAGTTGATTGCATACAAACCCTCTGGGGTAGATTTATCAAATGTAGGGCAGACATGATCCGCTGTAGCATACGCTGAAGACATCTATCATTGCACAAGCATTTCTAGTGAAATGCTTGTGCAATGCTGCCCCCTGCACATTCGCGGCCAATCAGTCGCTAGCAGGGGGTGTCAATCATCACGATTGTATCCAGGATGATTGACACCACTGCTAGCTATCTTATAATTGCTGCTGCTTCTTAACTTAATTTCAGGCAGACCTAAAACTTCAGGGGTAGATTGCAGCATATAAATCTACCCCTCTGTCTGCATATAAGCAGCATTGGAACAGACCACCCTTTTAAAGGGACAGTCTACTCCAGAATTTTTATTGTTTAAAAATATAGATAATCCCTTTATTACCCATTCCCCAGTTTTGCAGAACCAACACTGTTATATTAATACACTTTTTACCTGTGTAATTATTTTTTTTCTAAGCCTCTGCAGACTGCCCCCTTATCTCAGTTCTTTTGACAGACATGCATTTTAGCCAGTCAGTTCTTACTTTTAAATAACTCAGCAGTAGTGAGCACAATGTTTTATATATATATATGACACACTTGAACTAGCAGTGTCTAAATGTCACAACTGTCAAAATGCACTGAGTTAAGAGGCAGTTCGACAGCATATGAGCCTAGCTAGGTTTGGCTTTCCCCAAAAAATACCAAGAGAACAAAGCAAATTTGATGATAAAAGTAAATTGGAAAGTTTTTAAAAATGGCATGCCCCTATCTGAATCATGAAAGTTTAATTTTGACTACACTGTCCCTTAAAGCATTATTTGGACAGCATTGAACTGCATGAAGTAATATACTTCTATCATAATGATGAGAAAAAGGCAATTAACAAACAAAGACAGACAGACTATTATAACCCTAAAAAGTATTGGTCTTTTCTTTAGTACCATTGCAGTAAAGGCCAAGGTGTCAGTGAGTACAATTTCTTACACCACCAAAGTGCACTTGGAATCTGGAAAATACTCTCACATGCAGAGGTCTGGCAAACCCAAAGCCACAATATAATCAGAACAAGTTTCTGAGAGTCAACAGCTTGTGAAATAGGCAGCTCACAAATAGTATATATAAAGTCATCATACTCAGACACACCTTATAGCATGAAACTGTATTCTCATAAACTTCTAATATGCAAATTATCCATACCATTAAAAAAGATATTTAACTGTAAACTATTATTATGAGACAATGTTCATAAGCATATAATATGCATACTATTCACACAATTTTAAAGGACATTGGTTCATTAAAAAGATCCTTGCAAGATAGATACCAGTGACAGTACAAACAGATAATATAGGAGAGAACATATAATTTAACCCACTCTTGACCATTCGTACAAAACAATGGCTTGTCTGATTCATGTCTTTGGTCTAGATTCAATAATAGCCGTTTGTGAAACTACTATATTCTGCAAAAATGTCACAACATTGCAACATGAAGATTGGGGTGGATCATAAAGATGTGTACCTTTCACTTGTCACAGCTGTGAGTTGGGAGTTTAGTTCCATTTTGATTACCATTCACTTCTTGGTGCATAGATTATGTTCTACTGTGAAGTATACCGGCATCTCAAAGATTTCTCTCTATAAAACAGTCCACTTATATATACAAAATTGAAACCTAGAAAACAGAGAAATAAAATAAAAACAAAAACATGACAAACATCAATATTGAAATAGTGAGAAATGACCATGAGACAATATGCTTTACAGCAAGGTTTCAATTTCAACCGCAGGCCACTGACCTAGTCATCTTCTTCTTTGGGGGACACTTGAACAAAAAACAACAGTTTTCCAAAAGTATACTTTTTTTTCTTAAAAAAAGAAACTGAACAGTAAATTCTTCATATCTTTAATATATAATATAGCAATCAATTAAAGTAAAACTCAGTTCTTACTGCTAGATGCAGTGTTTATGGTGCGCCATATTTGCTTTGAGGGAGTTGGCTGATCCCTAGATCCCACCTCACAGTGTAGCGCATGACCAGTTTCCAGCCTCCTTATGAAGTAAACATCTTTCTTTGCTGCTATTGGCTGTTTCTTGCAATGTTTTTTACAAAATGTAGTGTTCTCCCTTCTGATCAGATTTCGGGCATGGGTAAAGCCGGATCTAATTAAATTTAAAAAGGCAACTAGAGGACCGCATTGAACTGATAAAAGGACCACAAATGGCCTGCAGGCCACCGGTTTGAGATGCCTGCTTTACAGGTTTATAGAATCTTTATCAATTCTGCATGCTGAGCCGAGCTGTCAATGAAATTCCTGGCCATGCTTCTATGAGGCACTGAGATGCTACCTTTGTTCTATACTGGGAGACAATTTTACCAAAACAAAATAGGCATGCAAATATATTACAATTGCAACCAACTACAAAAAAAGCATTTTGCAAGGTTCCGTAGTGTAAGTAATTTGTTTTTTGCTAGTGGTTACTGTTTAATGTAAGATATAATGTATTAGGTACCTCACACAACTATAGCTGTTAATGGCTGGAATGCCCATTAACAAAATGCGGGAAAAGATCAGTGAAGGGATGCTCTATGCATCCAGGCCAATGTACAGTTCCTAAGCACAAGTAAACAAAAAAAGTGCTCAATAAATTCTTCACATCATTATAAACATTTAGGAATTGTTTCCAGTACACACAGTTGTTTCATCACAACCCAGCCTGGACCATCCATAAGAGAATCGGCACAAGTCTCAACCTACCCGAGACCACCAGAACAACTAAACAGGGAAACTAATAATTGATATCAGCACATATCTATAGGTGCCACTGTTCTTAACAGCTTACATGTATTGAAACAGAATGGAGGTTCCCAAGTATCCAGCATTACCGTATAGCTGACATGCTCTAAAGACTCAGCATCCATTCTTTGCAGAGCAAAAGAACAAGACCACAAGTAATTGTCAGTGGCACACTGAGTCCAAGGTGACCACACTTCCATCCAAACATTTAAAGGATCAACATTCACGCGTATCATTGCTGCTATAGAAGCATCAAAAGGGCTCTTCTCATCTGTCTCTCAGCAAGGGCCTGAAAGTCAGACCCCTGTGGGATTGGCAGTGGAGTCAAGTAAATCAATCTCTGCACAGACAGTAAACTGCAGCATTGGAAGAGTATTCTATAACTGTATCATCAAGGAATAAAATGATATCCATGTCAGCTAATTATTTAATGCTTTTACATGGAATCCAGGAGATCCATGAAGGCAACCTAAAACCTTTCTGTAGGAAACTTCATGCTGAGTAAAAGCCATTATCCCTATTTAGGAGATATACTGTATTTTTTAATAAGAACACAGCAGTAGAATAACTAGAAAGGCTGCATATAGTACAAATAGTTAAAGGCCAGAATAACAATTTAGCTGCAGAAGATCCAACACTGAGTAACACCAGATCTAATAAACACATTACCAGATAGCTCATACTGTACAACAAAGACAGTCAAAGCTGTTTGTGAGAGCAAAAAGGCAGGATGGCAGTTCTAGCCACAGATATTGCACAGCTGTAACTGTGATGGAGTCTCTGATGTTAAAGGGACATGAAGCCCAAAAGTTTACTTTCAGAGCATACAAAAAATGGGTATCCATTTTACTTCTGTTATGAGCATTGCTTCATTCTCTTGGTATTCTTTGTTGAAGGAGCAGCAATACACTTCTGTGGAGATTGCTGAACACATTGGGTGAGCAAATGAAAAGCAAGGGCGAAAACACCCTCAAAGGTGCTCTAAAGAATAAAGAAGTGCATGTATCTATACAAGTGTATAAAAGTCCAAAGTATATGACTCCAAATCTGTAAATACGGCTGCACCCTAGGTCAGAAGGTAGATCGCAACAAAAAGTCATAAAAGAAAGAAAAAGGAGGCGCATAATGGTGTGAGATGGTCAAGTTAATAAATATAGGAATGCAGAGTAACAATTGCCAACTCACATATGGAGGAGCACACACAATGCTATCACAGACAAGCAGAGGCCTCAGAAATTTAAAAACAGCAACGCGTTTCTTGGCTCCTACACCATTTAATCAGGCTGTTCTTAAAATGTGTTTTTATTAAACTTTTTAAACTATATCCCCGCTCCACATCATTTTATGGACTTGGACACACACCTCTCGTCTGAGCGGCCTGATTGGCGGTGGTTCCCTGACTGTGCACCTGATGTATCGCATGAGGAAAATCCCGATTGTTGGACGTGATACCTTGTGGCTGACGGAGTTGTGCTGGTAGTGAGTCCACCGAGCAGCTCTGAAGCCTCGGCTTGTTTGTGATAGTGCTGTGTGTGCTCCTCTATATGTGAGTTGGCAATTGTTACTCTGCATTCATATATTTATTTACTTGACAATATCACACCATTAGGCATCTCCTTTTCTGTCTTTTAGAACTTTTTTGGGGTGAGCCAAGGATAGGAAGTGTATATGTACAGCCACCAACTAGCAACTCCCAGTAATGCATTGTTGCTCCTTCAACAAAGAATATAAAGAGAATGAAGCAAATTTGCTAATATAATGAAACTTGGAAAGCTGTTTAAAATGCATGTTCTGTCTTAAAGGGACATGAAACCAATGATTCAGAAAGAGCATGCCATTTTTAACAACTTTCCAATTTACTTATATTATTTAATTTGCTTCCTTCTCTTGTTATCCTTTGCTGAAATGTTTACCTAGGTAAGCTCTGGGTCAGCAAAGAACCTAGGTTCAAGCTGCTGATTGGTGGCTGAATATATATACAGATTCTCATTGGCTCATCCATGTGTTCAGTTAGAAAACAGTAGTGCATTGCTGCTCTTTCAACAAATGATACCAAGAGAATGAAGCAAATTTGATAATAGAAGTAAACTGGAAAGTTGTTTAAAATTGTATGTTCTACCTAAATGATAAAAGAAAATGTTTGGGTTTCATTTACCTTTAATCATGAAGGTTTATTTTGACTTTACAGTCCCTTTATTTACGTAGCATGGTCGGCCCATCGCCAGAAGCTCCTCTTCCGTAAAAGCTTCATTTTGACTTCTATGTCCCTTTAAGTTTTGCCCTGCAAAGCAACATTTGAAAGGAGTTTACACCAGGTTAAGAGAGATGTAGATAAAAGAGCTTGTGTGAGTATTGTGACATGTGACAAGTGCCATCAGAGTGTTATGCCATAGCATAATGTGCTTTAGAATTCCCTTTACAGAGTAACAGGAAGTATAATAACCTGAACTTTGTTGCTATGGAGATTATTTAAAATATTTTCCCACAAGGATTTTGATTTAGAGCAACTCATTTTGACAGAGCTAACTTTATGTTCTGGTTGTGCTACAAAACGCTGTGACGTTATGGAGATTTAGCTCATACTCACCTAGATTACGAGTTATGCGCGCTATAGGGAATTTAACAAATGCAACAAAAGTTACACAGGCACGCCGGCTTGTGCGTGCAATATGGCTGCATTGAGCTCCATACCGCACACAATACAAGCGCTGTTTTGACGTGCTCGTGCACGCTTTCTCCATAGACATCAATGGGAAGAGCAGGTTAGAAAAAAACCTAATACCTCCGATCACGGAATGAAAAGCTCCATAACGCAGCCCCATTGATGCCTATGGGGAAAAAAAGATATGTTTAAACCTAACGCCCTAACATACACCTCACGTATAAACACCCCTAATCTGCTACCCCCGACATCGCCGGCACCTACATAATGTTATTAACCCCTAATCTGCCACTCCCGATACTGCCACCACTATATTAAAGATGGTAACCCCTATTCCCCTGCACCCCAACATCTCCCACACTATAATAAATCTATTAACCCCTATTCCGTCGCTCCCCCACATCGCTGCCACTAAATAAAGTTATAAACTCCTAAACCTCTGGCCGCCCACATCACTACCACTAAATAAACCTATTAACCCCTAAACCGCCAGTCCCCCACATCGCAACAACCTAAATTAAACTATATTAACCCCTAAACCTAACCCTAACATAACATTAACCCTAACGTAAACCTAACCCTAACACACCCTAACTTACAACTATTAACTACATAATACCTTTATTTAAAACTAAATACATTCTTACCCGTGAAATGAAACCTAAGCTAGCTAGCTTAGGTTTTATTTTTATTTCACAGTTAAGTTTGTATTTATTTTAACTAGGTAGACTAGTAAGTAAATAGTTATTAACTATTTCCTAACTTACCTGTGAAATAAAACCTAACCTGCCTTACACTAAAACCTAACATTACAAAAAATAAAAAACACTAAAATTACAAAAAATAAAAAACCTACCATTACAAAAAATAACAAAATTATCCAAAACAATAAAAATTATTCCTATTCTAATACCCTTTTTTTAAAAAAAAAAAAATTCTAATCTATAATATTCTACCAAGGGCACTTTTGTGGACCCTTAAAAGGGCCTTTTGTAGGGCATTGCCCTAAATTTAAAAGCTCTTTTGCTACAAAACAAAATAAACACCCCCTAAAAGTATACAAACCCCCAAACCCACAAAATAAAGATAAAGTAAAACCTAATCTACCCATTGCCTTGAAAGGGGCATTTGTATGGGCATTGCCCTTAAAAGGGCATTTAGCTCTTTTTCCTGCCCTTAAAAGGGCATTCAGCTCTTTTATGTAATGCCCAACCCCTAATCTAAAAATAAAAAAACACCCCAAAACTAAATAAAACATTACACAAAATTAAAAACTAATTATCAAAAATAATAAAAATGATTCCTATTCTAATTTTCTTTTAAAAAAAACACCCCAAAATAAAAAACCTATTCTAGAATAAACTACCAATAGCCCTTAAAAGGGCCTTTTGTAGGGCATTGCCCTAAGTTAAAAAGCTCTTTTGTCTGAAAGTTTTTTACAAAGACCCACTAACATTACAAACCCCCACCCCCCCAAACCCACAAAATAAAAAAAACTATCTAAAAAAGACCTAATCTACCCATTTCCCTGAAAAGGGCATTTGTATGGGCATTGCCCTTTAAAGGGCATTTATCTCTTTTGCATTACCCTGAAAAGGGCATTTAGTCCTTTTACGAAAAGCCCAAACCCTAAACTAAAAAAAAAAAAAACTAAAAAAGTTAAAAAAAAATCCTAACACTAACCCCTGAAGATCCACTCACAATTGCTGAAGTACTGCTTGAATGATCTTCATCCCGGTGGCTCCATCTTCATCCAGGCGGCATCTTCTATCTTCATCCCGGTGGCGTCTTCTATCTTCATTTCGGCGGCGAGGAGCTGGACCATCCTGAAGACATCCGGCTCGGAGCATCCTCTTCATACGGTCGCCACCGTATACTGAATCTTTAATGCAAGGTACGCATTTCAAAATGGTGTCCCTTGCATTCCTATTGGCTGATTTGATCTTGGAAATTCAAATCAGCCAATAGGATAAGAGCTACTGAAATCCTATTGGCTGTTCAAATCGACCAATAGGATGAGAGCTACTGAAATTCTATTGGCTATTTAAATCAGCCAATAGAATTTCAGTAGCTCTCCTCCTATTGGTTGATTTGAACAACCAATAGGATTTCAGTAGCACTCATCCTATTGGCTGATTTGAATTTCCAAGATCAAATCAGCCAATAGGAATGCAAGGGACGCCATTTTGAATCGCGTACCTTGCATTGAAGATTCAGTATATGGCGGCGGGGGGGTCTTTGCATTTTTTTTACAGGTAAAAGAGCTGTTTAACTTAGGGCAATGCTCTACAAAAGGCCCTTTTAAGGGCTATTGGTAGTTTATTGTAGGCTAGAGTTTTTTATTTTGGGTGGGCTTTTTTATTTTGATATGGCTATTAGGTGTAATTCTTTTTTATTTTTGATAATTTAGTTTGTTATTTTTCGTAATTTAGTGTTTGTTATTTTTTGTAATTAAGTATTTTTTATTTTTTGTAATTAGATACATTGTCATTTTTATAGTAGTGTTAGGATTTTTTAATGTGTATTTTAGTTTTCTTTAATTGGTAGTTAGTTTAATTATAGTTTAATAGTTATATTAGTTTAATTGTTAATTTAAACTTTTTTTTTAATTTGACAGGTAAGTTTTAATTTAATTTAAGATAGGGAATTGTAATTTTAATATTAAGTTAGGGGGGCATTAGGTTTAGGGGTTACTAGTTTAAATTAGTCTATTGCAATGTGGGGGGCTTTCGGTTTAGGGGTTAATAGGTTTATTAAAGTGGCGATGGTGTCGGGGAGTGACGGAATAGGGGTTAATAACTTTAGTATAGTGGGGGCGATGTGGGTAGGTTGGTGGGCAGATGGCATATTAGGTGTTAATAATATTTAAATAGTGTTTGCGATGTGGGAGGGCGGTGGTTCAGTGGTTATTAACTTTATTATAGTGGCGACGATGTCGGGGAGCGGCGGAATAGGGGTTAATAAATTTTATTAGTGGCGGCGATGTCGGGAGCGGCAGATTAGGGGTTAATACATTTATTATAGTATTTGCGATGCGGGAGGCAGTTTATGGGTGTTTAGTGTACTTTGTGACAGTTTAGTTATTAGTTTTATGTAACAGTTTTTTAGCGTAAAACTCATAACTACTGCTCTCAGATTGCGAAACGGATCTTGTCGGTATAGGGTGGAACGCAAGCTTTTTAGCTTCACTGCAAAACTCGTAATGGCTGCGCTATGGAAGTCCCATGAAAAAAAACATAATTTTTACGAATACGGGACTGGCGTTGCGTTACAGGCTAAAAGGCTTGCGGTCCAGCTATACCGACAAGACTTGTAATGGCTGCGGTGCTGTTTTAATGTTAAAACACGAACGCACAACTTGTAATCTAGGTGACTGTATGTATTTAGCTCTGTCAGTACATTTGACCTTGCATTTATCATACTTAACTTTTCCTGTTCTCAGTAATCCTACTATTTACTTGTATATTAGAAAAGTAAATCAAGTGTACTTGAATCTAGGATTACCCAGGCTATAAAACCTTCCTAGGTAAATGTATCTGTTTATAGGTAAATATATCTTAAGTATAAATACATGATGAGTTGCATGAAGCCATTCATTTAATCGTAATAAGCAGAAGTCATCAGGCAAAAAGGGCACCTAAATTATTATGTGTCGTATCATTAGCCCTAGTTGTAATGCATTGTTTTCAGGCTGATGGTGTCCCTATGGGTAAGTACAGATATCTACTCTATTATTTTATTAAGTTGAAACAAATGTTAAGAGCCTTGGGGCCCAATATATTAAAGCTCTCTGGCCTGAAGTCTGGTCAGTACTGCAAAGTCCCTAGCATTTTAGAATGGTAAATTTTAGTTTGAGAGTTGTTTGTCTCACTGTGCGTGGCTTTAGATATAAAGGAGAAACACCTACTTTACAATATCATGCTTTCTCTCCATATCGGCAAGTCAATTTTTACAGAAAGATTAAGTAAAAGTGGTTTAAAAACATGCAATGAAACAATAATACCTGACTATTCTTTCTCCACTGACTGGAGGATCAATGTTAAAGGGACATTAAACCCACATTATTTTCTTTCATAATTTAGATAGAGCATGCAATTTTAAACAACTTTCTAATTTACATCTATTATCTAATTTGCTTCATTCTCTTGATATTCTTTGCTGAATAGCATATCTAGATAGGCTCAGTAGCTGCTGATTGGTGCCTGCACATAGATGCCTCATGTGATTGGTTCACCCATGTGCATTGCTATTTCTTTAACAAAGGATATCTAAAAAAAGAAACCATATTAGATAATAGAAGTAAATTGGAAAGTTGTTTAAAATTGAATTCTCTATCTGAATCACAAAAGAAAATGTTTGGGTTTAGTGTCCCTTTAAGCTAGCTTGTAAAAACAAGGTTTTTTTTAAGAACATACCTTACAATACCTTCTGTTAAATGAAGCAAAGAAAAAAAGCAAGAGTGCAATGCCCCTTTCTGCAAAGGAAACGCTAAATATGCTCCTTCTATGCATTGAGGACTCAAGTTAAGAAACACCAGTGTAGTGTAACATTTTGTAATAAGTGATATACATACACATATATTAGACAACCTCTAAGATAAATAACCTTATACCATAGGGGGCCCTCTAGACTCCCAAAAGGGATATTTTAATATTAATACTGATGGCCAAAAAAGGAACAAACAATCAAAAAAATAAAAAAGAATATAAGAACTGTCCATATAGTTCTTATGTAGATGTTTTCCAAATGAAGCAGCACTTGATCCAAACTTTAGATTTAAAAGAGCAAAAAGAGACAGAAGGTGCTTCCTAACTACAATATTGTCATGACCAGACTTAGTTAAAATTGTACACAGAGATTGTTGCACTCACAAGAAGGTCAGCACTCAGATGTGCCTATTGATGCATTTTAGGAACTTCCAGTGTCCATGCTCACTGGCCTTTGGTCAGGGTCAGGACCCACTGCTCTTCCGGATTAGCGAAGACCATGTCAGTTGTGCAGCATTCAACAATTGATACAGTTTATTAAAAGTCAACAACAAATTAAAATCAAGTGGACATATGTTTGCCCTTTGAGCAGCTGTAAACTATATGCCCATGTTCTGCAGTATAGGCTGACCATTTGGGGCACGGACGCCAATTCCATTCTGCAAATATTTTCTATATCCAGGTTATATTAGATTTATCAATAGTACAGTTAACTTTCCACACTCCCAATTGACATATTTGTGCAGTGTCAGAAAACAAGTCCAGGGTTCAAATACACATGGAAAGGACTGTTTGCTTGTCCCTTGTAGCCAAGAGATGCAACTAAATCCTGTGTTTTGTGATTTCAATGCTTGAAGATGCTGTACTGCACCTCCTATTATACTTTACAGATGACATCAAAATGTATTAATGATTCTAACTACAACTTAAATGTACAGCCTTGGCTCATCAGTAAGATATACTGGCTGATCTGTAATGTATACATGTGTAAGACTGCAGACTTGTCATGGTCCATGTGTAACATTCCTAAGTGGGCAAGGTAGAATAAATGTGCTGGTACGTAGCTCACCTCAGGGCTAGCAACCTATTGCCTTGTTTCATTGGCAGCATTGTAATGATCATCAGTTAAGAATTAACTGTATATATATATATATGTTGAGTATGTTGAGGATTTAATAACTTTAAACAACAATTTAAAACAACTTTTCAATTGAGTTCTATGTCAGATTTAGTTTGCTCTTTTGGTATTTTTTGTTAAAAAGTAAACCCAGGTTCAAAATTGTGTCTGAATCATGAAAGTTAGATTTTTACTTTACTGTTTCTTTAATTTTTCTTTAAATTTCTTTTTTTTTTCTTCTTAAAATGGTACCATGAACCATGAAGCCTTTGTCAATTTAAGCACCTTTAAAAAAAGGTTTGCTATGGTCCATAGACACAAAGACAAACATTGGAACCATTTCCATTTTGATGGCAATAAACTGACATTAACCTCCTCCAGTAAATTTTCAGTGCACAGATTTATAACCAAAGTGATTCACTTGACTAATATGACTTGTGGTTATTTTCTATTACTCAAGGACCATGTGCAGTGGCTCCACGCGAAAGGATAGAGTGCGGATTTTCTGGCATCACTAAGGAGGAATGATTTGAAAGAGGCTGTTGTTTCTATTCCAGCGTTTCAGAGGTCAAACAGTGTTTTAAACTTCCTAGTGTTGAGGAATCAAATGATGAAGGTACTCTAATTTATGTGTTATATTTGCTGTGTAAGAACTACTTTGTTTTAAAATACATAAAACACAATGATCTGAATAAGATATATTACTTAAACTGCCATATACAGTAGTTCACTTAACATATTTGTCACTACTTCATATTTTTAGATTCATACATTTAAGACATTTTCAAATGCATTTACACTTTTCTGTAATAGTGTTTCCAAGAATAATGAAACCTTTGAATCCAATTTGAGTTTAATTGTTTAGGGAACACCAGAAACCGCAAACTTAATATCAGGGAACCTATAACCTCGTATGAAGAGCCAGAACTTCTCCAAGATTTCCTGACTCACTATTTGAGCCAGAGTTTAAATAATTCAAGTATATAGCAAGTAATCACACATACAGAGAGCAAATCTATAACTTAAAGGGACATTAAACACTAAATACATGCTAGATAGAATGATGCAGTCAAAGAAAAGATTAGTCCATTAGTAACATGTAGATGTATTTTTTATAGTTTTATTAGTTGTTTAAAAAGTGACAAAATAAGTTTAAAGTTTTAGTGTCTATAAAACACTGGGAGCTGCCATGTTGTAACTTGTGTTACATTCTCTGCTGTGGCCAATTAGGGTCAGTTATAAATAGGTCACTAGAGTGTGCAGCCAATGGTTGTGCTGGATTTAACAGTGTTCTGCACTTCCATTTCTATCAGGAACTGAAAAGCTCACAATTTCAGAATGGAATTACAGGCAAAGAGGACAAAATAAATAATGAAAGTATATTACAGAGTTGTTTTATATATACAATTTATAATTTTATATTACCATCTCAAAGTGTTTAATGTCCCTTTAAGGAAGAGGGATGAGAGATGGAGTAATTGGAAGAAGACATATGGGACAGGAGGAAGGAAATCAAGCAGATGAAAAAGAGGATAGAACAAGAAACAGAGAAGTGAGAGAAAGGTAGATGAGGACAATAGGTATGATAAGCAGAGAGAGGACAGCATAGAAAGGTGGTGTAAACATTAAGAGCCTGATTACAAGAGGAGCTCTAATTAAAAGGCCCGCTCGAGCATTAAATGCACAAGTAAGCTTTTTGTGCTGGTTGGGTAACGCTCGTATTATGAGTTGAAAGTAAACTGTTTTGTTCACATGCTTACTCAACAAGCGCAAAAAGCTGAACTTAGCAAAAAGCGCGAACACGATCCCATATTCTCATGTGCGCTAACCTGAAATGAAAATATGAATATTTCACATTCCAATGTTCTTCACATATGAATATGTTCTATTCATTCTTAAATAAATATTTCTACATATATCTGATGGTAATTTGGTACAATATATATTTATACATGCATATATATATATATATATATATATATATATATATATATATATATATATATATACATACATACATACATACATGATTATATATAGGTATAGATAAATACAGATATAGATAGGAATATCAATTTAAAAATACAAATATATTCTGGTTTGTACAGAACATTAGAATGACAAATATTTACAGTATATACATAGTTAAAACCTTTATTAAATATGTTTATAAATGTTTTCATCCACTTAAAGGGCCACTAAACCCAAAATATTTCTTTCATGATTCAGATAGAGAATCGAAAATTTAAACAACATTACAATTTACTTCCATTATTTATTTTGCTTCATTTTTTAAATATCCTTAGTTGAAGAAAAAGCAATGCACATGGTGAGCCAATCACACAAGGCTTCTATGTGCAGCAACCAATCAGCAGCTAGTGAGCATATCTAGATATGCTTTTCATCAAAGAATATCAAGAAAATAAAACAAATTAGATAATATAAGTAAATTAGAAAAATGTTTAAAATTGCATTCTCTTTCTAAATCATAAAAGAAAAATGTGGGTGGCATGTCCCTTTAACTGCAAAGGGCTTTATTGCACTTCTACATACAGTATGTGTATATACAGGGAGTGCAGAATTATTAGGCAAATGAGTATTTTGACCACATCATCCTCTTTATGCATGTTGTCTTACTCCAAGCTGTATAGGCTCGAAAGCCTACTACCAATTAAGCATATTAGGTGATGTGCATCTCTGTAATGAGAAGGGGTGTGGTCTAATGACATCAACACCCTATATCAGGTGTGCATAATTATTAGGCAACTTCCTTTCCTTTGGCAAAATGGGTCAAAAGAAGGACTTGACAGGCTCAGAAAAGTCAAAAATAGTGAGATATCTTGCAGAGGGATGCAGCACTCTTAAAATTGCAAAACTTCTGAAGCGTGATCATCGAACAATCAAGCGTTTCATTCAAAATAGTCAACAGGGTCGCAAGAAGCGTGTGGAAAAACCAAGGCGCAAAATAACTGCCCATGAACTGAGAAAAGTCAAGCGTGCAGCTGCCAAGATGCCACTTGCCACCAGTTTGGCCATATTTCAGAGCTGCAACATCACTGGAGTGCCCAAAAGCACAAGGTGTGCAATACTCAGAGACATGGCCAAGGTAAGAAAGGCTGAAAGACGACCACCACTGAACAAGACACACAAGCTAGGCCAAGAAATATCTCAAGACTGATTTTTCTAAGGTTTTATGGACTGATGAAATGAGAGTGAGTCTTGATGGGCCAGATGGATGGGCCCGTGGCTGGATTGGTAAAGGGCAGAGAGCTCCAGTCCGACTCAGACGCCAGCAAGGTGGAGGTGGAGTACTGGTTTGGGCTGGTATCATCAAAGATGAGCTTGTGGGGCCTTTTCGGGTTGAGGATGGAGTCAAGCTCAACTCCCAGTCCTACTGCCAGTTTCTGGAAGACAACTTCTTCAAGCAGTGGTACAGGAAGAAGTCTGCATCCTTCAAGAAAAACATGATTTTCATGCAGGACAATGCTCCATCACACGCGTCCAAGTACTCCACAGCATGTCTGGCAAGAAAGGGTATAAAAGAAGAAAATCTAATGACATGGCCTCCTTGTTCACCTGATCTGAACCCCATTGAGAACCGGTGTTCCATCATCAAATGTGAGATTTACAAGGAGGGAAAACAGTACACCTCTCTGAACAGTGTCTGGGAGGCTGTGGTTGCTGCTGCACGCAATGTTGATGGTGAACAGATCAAAACACTGACAGAATCCATGGATGGCAGGCTTTTGAGTGTCCTTGCAAAGAAAGGTGGCTATATTGGTCACTGATTTGTTTTTGTTTTGTTTTTGAATGTCAGAAATGTATATTTGTGAATGTTGAGATGTTATATTGGTTTCACTGGTAAAAATAAATAATTGAAATGGGTATATATTTGTTTTTTGTTAAGTTGCCTAATAATTATGCACAGTAATAGTCACCTGCACACACAGATATCCCCCTAAAATAGCTATAACTAAAAACAAACTAAAAACTTTTTCCAAAACTATTCAGCTTTGATATTAATGAGTTTTTTGGGTTCATTGAGAACATGGTTGTTGTTCAATAATAAAATTAATCCTCAAAAATACAACTTGCCTAATAATGCTGCACTCCCTGTATGTGTACACATGTATTTATATATTTCTATGTGTATACATGTTTATAAATGCATATATACACATATAAATACATTTTATATATATATATATATATATATATATATATATATATATATATATATATATATATATATAGATACACATACATCTACATCTTTGGACATGTATATGTATGTATCTCAATGTTAAAGCCCTTTGCAGACTTTTTTTTTCTAACACCTGACATCTCTCATCTGAGCCCTTATAACTTTTGTGTGCAATCTTTTAAAATAATTTTTATTAGATGGTGTTTTTATGAGTGTAAGTGTACTTTGTAATGTATTTTTTATGTGGCTTGTGACACTTTTTTGTTTCGTGATACAGTTAACAAACAATTTACTTTCAACTTGTAAAACAAGAAAAAAATTATGCCTTATCGTTCGAGCTTAACTATTAGCGCTTGACTAATAATCTGGCCCTTAGTGTTTAACGCCCCTTTAATGTAAGTTTAGCAAACATTACAAAGTACTAGACATGTGCGGTTCGATTCGTTCCGAGTCGAAATTCGGACAAATTTGTGAAATTCAGAGATTTGGATCGATTTGAATTTCCGAATTACGGTAGTATCAAATCTACCGAATAAATCCGAATTAGTTTGGATTTATTCGGTAAATTCGGATGGCCATGGATTACACTAGTATTGTACAGTATATTAGGTTATATCACTCTGCTATGGGTTACACCTAATATACAGTACATAATACTAGTCTAATACACAGCACATCCCACCTAACACTTACCGAAATTCTGAATTCCCGAACCGAATCGAACCAAATCCAGCTGAATTTATTCGAATCCGAATGAATCCGAAACAAATCCGAAACAAATTCATTCGAATTTTTCCAAATTCAAATCGATCCGAACCGAAATTCAAAAAAATCTGAATCGATCCGAACCGAAACAAATTTTTCGATCATGCACAAGTCTACAAAGTACAGTTACACTCATAATAACACCATATAATAAAAACTATTTAAAAAAAATATTTCACAAAAGAGTTATAAGGGCTCAAAGATATCAGGTCTCAGGTGTTTGAAAAAAAGGCAGGCAAATTACTTTAACATTGAGATACATACAGATACATTGCTAAAGATTTATATGTATGTATTGTGACAGGGTGAGGGAAGGTGTGTACATTAGCAGGTGCTTAGAGAGAGCAATTGTCCCCTGCAACTAAAGAGTTAAAGCTCTTGGGTCAGTTTCACAGCTGCTCCCTGTTAGGTTAGCTTTATAAGCAGCTATCTAGGAACAGTCTTAGGGAGCAGGCTGTTTTTCAGGAATAAAAGAGAGGCTGGAGACCTTTAGCATGGCTGACTGCCTGTAATTGCTTTTTGTATTTTGCTTATGCAATTTCTAGGAAGTACTAAACTGGGTTCAGGTTAGCTGACTAGTTTAATACTAGTAAGGGAAATTATATGTATAGTTAGGCTCCTGACAGGAGTAGGCTTTTTATTTATGTGCTTTGTTTTGCTGGCTGCTTTGACGTTGCTGTATTTAGTTGAAATAATTTTTATTGCAGAACGTATAGAAGAATATATCACATAATATATATTTCAAGAAGATCCCTCTCCCCTCCCCTCCTACATTTAGAGATCTCCATCTCTGTATACACTTTCTTTGGATGTCCTTATTGTCTCTGCATATATGAGTATGTTTTTCAACAAGAAAGAGGAATGAGCAGCATTGCAGAAGAAGATCTCTTATAGTCCAGACTTCCTCTTCCTTCCTCTGTAACTTTTAAGTATTTTATCTTATGATGATAAACAAGCAAACAAAAAAAAGGAAAAAAAAACAATAAAATAAAACTTGAACATCAACTTGCCGTTCTCATTGGTTTGCCTGCTGCGGATCCGAGGAGGGCCCCCCCCCAAGCCGTCCATTGGTCAGTCCACACAGTCAGCGTCTCACGTCTCCTTATGAATATTGTTCCCTGTCTGTGAATGCTTTGTTTGGGTCTCATGTTTTAGTATGTGCATGGGTTCAGTATCCCTTCAGAATCCAATATTCCCATATTTTCAGAAACTGATCGTGATTGGACTGTATGAAAGATGCCGACTCAGACATTTTGTATGTGGTTTTAATTTTTTCCATTACCTCCCCCCAAGCAGGTATCCCTGTTTTCCAGTATCTGGCCACACTTATTCTAGTAGCTGTGCATAGAGTGCGTATAAATGTATTTATAGCCTTATTAAATGGTTTGACCCGTTCATTTAACAGTGCTTGGGACATGGTCAGGTTTATGTTTTCAGACAATACCTCGCTTATCAACCTAGACAATCTAATCCATATCTGCTGCACCTGTGGGCAATCCCACCACATGTGTTTATAAGTTCCTGTCTCTACACAACCTCTGTAGCAGTAGTTGTTGCCTTTTTGGGTGTAATGTGATGTGATTGTTGGGGTGAGGTACCACCGGAAGATGGTTTTGATACAGTTTTCTTTGAAGTCTGCGCTTATAAGGCCCTTCCCTGCTGTTTGGAATATTGTCTCCCATTCCTCCCTTGACTGTATCATATTCGTGTCTCTTTCACATTTCTCCATTAGAGATGTTTTAGAAGTGTTTTTAGTCGACTGTATCGTTATATATATGTGGGAAATAATTTTTTTGTGTCTAATACTGGAGCTAGAGTATCTTTCTAATGTTGTTAAATTCTGTCTACGATTTTGTGATATGAATTTTGTGATTGTTGATGCTATCTGTAGATAAAAAAACCAATGTAGCTTTTCTGGCAATATCTTTTCCTGTATCAGTCGGAATGTGGCGATACTACCTTTGTGTAAGAAGTCGGCCACCCCGTAGAGCCCCTTATTTTCCCACTTCCCAATCTGTCCACGAAAGTCCTGTCCAATAAGTGTTTTGAGTGGTCTTGTTAGAGAATCTGTCAGGAATATCTGTAAGGTCGTCGATAGCGTATTCCACATCGCCATCGTCTCTCCTGTCAGCTTCGAGGCTTGTGTCATTTTAGAAATGTGTCCTGGTTGTTCCCACAATATATCATCTGGATATTTATAGCCAGCCATCAGAGTCTCTATTAGCACCCACACCAGCTAATTTGGTCTTTTACCCATCAGAGTGGTCTGCGCCAGTCTTGCTGCCTGGTAATAATTTAATAAGTTTGGAACCCCTACTCCACCTAGTTGTTTGTGTTGTATTAGTATTTGAGATGGTATTCTAGCCTTCTTGTTACCTCTTATAAATTTAATTAGGTCCGATTGTAGTTTTTTGAGTTCCATTAGAGGAATTTTTATTGGAAGGGCCCTAAATAGATATAATAACCGAGGGAGAGTGTTCATCTTAATGGCCGATAATCGGCCGTACCATGAGAAGCCGCCAGCCCTCCAAGTGTTTATCTCTTTTCTAATAGTCTTATATAGGGGGACATAGTTTAATTTATACAGTTCTGTAGTGTCACTTGAGATTTTAATTCCTAAATACTTAAGTGCCTCCTTTACCCATTTAAATGTAAAATTGATGTCAATAAGTTTTTTTGTAGGATTTGGGAGTGCTATTGGTAGTGCTTCACTCTTATCTAAATTGACCTTATATACGGAGATATAAGAATAGTCTTGTAATATTCGATATAAGTGCATAAGAGACATCAATGGTTTAGTCAGGGTAAGAAGGACATCATCTGCAAATAGAGATATTTTAAATTCTTCTCCTCCCACCCTGACCCCGTGGACATCTGAGGACTGACGCTGCTAGTGGCTCTATACACAATGCAAATAGCAGTGGCGACAGGGGGCAGCCCTGCCTTGTGCCATTTCGAATGTTAATAAGTTGAGATTGATAGCCTGCTGCTCTAATGTGTGCTGTAGGGTGGGAATATATGCTCCTAATCGCTTGAATAAATGGGCCGCGAAACCCCATTCTGTGTAGTACTTCAAACATGAAGTCCCAGTCTATCCTGTCGAATGCCTTCTCCGCATCCAAAGATAGGATCAGAGAAGGCGTTCGTGTTCTGTTAAGGTAGTCCACCAGGGAGATCATGCGCCTTGTATTGTCTGGGGCCTCTCTGTCCATAATAAACCCCACCTGGTCCGGGTGAACCAGATCAGGTAAGTGTGTTTTAAGACGGTTTGCTAAAATTTTTGTGAAGATTTTTATGTCTTGATTGATTAGGGATATGGGCCGGTAACTTTGGCACAGTTTTGGATTTGTACCTGGTTTAGGGATTACCACTATTTTGGCCTGTAAAATTTCTGTTGGGATTTCTTTGCCATGTAGGATGTCATTACAAAATGTCACTACATGCGGGATTAGGGTTGTTTTGAAAAGCTGATAGTACTCTCCCGAAAACCCATCAGGGCCTGCTGCTTTACCTGGTTTTAATTCCTTAATGGCCATGAGTACCTCCCTGGTCGACACCTTCACATTCATTTCATCCTTAATATTTTCATTAATGCGTTTGAGTGCAGCAGTGTCTAGAAATTTGTGTAACAGACTTTTTGTGTGATCATTGTGTGCTATTTTTTCCCCATCGTAGAGGTGTGCATAATATTGCGCGAAACTATTAGCAATCTCTTGGGGGTTTGAAGTGTATGTACCATCTGTTTGTTGTAGATACGGTATTGTAAAAGATTTTGTTTTCTCCCTAAGCTTATGCGCTAGGTATTTATCTGGTTTGTTGGAGTATAAGAAGTATTGTGATCTTAGTCTATGAGCTGCTTTTAGAGACGCTTTGTTCATAATAGTTGCTAATTCTGATCTTTTAGTTTGGAGTTCTAGAAATACTTCTGTCGATAGATTTTGTTGATGGAGTGTAGTGAGGTTGTCTATCTGGGTTTGGAGTGAGTCGACTAAGTGTCTGTTGGCCTTATTAAGAATAGATTTTTCTTTAATAAGTAGACCTCTAATAAATGGTTTGTGTGCTGCCCAAGCGCTAATCGGGTTAGAGGTGGTACCTGTGTTTAATTCCCAGTACTCCGTTAATGCTTGAGTCATAGAGCTATGTATGCCTGGATTCTGTAATGCAAAAGGATCATAAGTCCAGGAACGTGTCGGGCTAGTATGAAATGTTTCTTTAATATTTACCTGCACTATAGAGTGGTCTGATCACGAGCATGCGTGTAATGTAGAAGTCACTAAATCCGGGATCCAGATCTGGCTCAGGTAGATGTAGTCTAACTTGGAGTAAGACCTATGTGCGTGGGAGTAGTAAGTGTAGTCTGCTGTTTTACCGTACAAAATGTCCCAGGATTCTATCAAGTTATGGGATAAGAGGATCTCTATTATTTTTTTAACTAAGGAGTTGTGTCTCAACTGTTTCTGAGTCAGCTTTGAATCTTTCGTGTCTTGATGAGCGTACATTGAGATATTAAAATCACCTCCTAGCAATATCCTAGCCTGTGACCATTGAGTTAGTATATAAGCGATATGGGCAAAAAAGGAGGCTCATGTTTCATTTGGTGCATATATGTTACACAGGACTATTTGTTTATCCCGCAGTCATCCCCGTAATACCAGAAACCTTCCTTCTGGATCTTTGATAGTCTGTTCCACTACAAACCCTAGAGATTGATGTATCAAGATTGATACTCCCCATTTTTTCTTATCTGTAGTAGAATGATAATGTTGAGTATAGCATCGTGACCAGTATTTCGGTACAATTTCTTTAGTGAAGTGTGTTTCCTGTATAAATATAATGTTGGCCTTTAGTCTAGCGTATTGGCTTAAGGCCGTTCTACGTTTAATGTCTGAGTTAAGGCCTCTTGTATTATGTGAAATAAGTCTTATGTCCCCAGTCATTGTCTACATACCTGAGTGAGGGGCTCCCCCCCGGGCCCGCCTTCATGTGCCATACCTCCAGCCATAATAGCTGCTTAAGTTTGCTTATTTTTTGGATCCAATCCCTAGTACAGGCGAAACAATAACATAAAATATAAACAAGTGTAAAAACAAAAACAAAGACAGCCTTTCTTCAAACAGTAATACATTTAGCAGATGTTGTAAAACTAAGAGCAACAGAAAGAACCCCCCCTCCCCCCCCTTGATGAAAACAACAGTCCTTGGGTATATTGCGCCCCTACTGCCAGTTAGTAAATATTAAGCAAAGAAAAGTACTTTTATTATGCTTTTCTGAGTGGATTCTTACTTAACCTAATCCAATCATTCCTTACCCTCCACTATTTATGCCAAGAGGCATATTAGGTAAAACACAGTTCCCCTCTGTTAAGTCTCTTTCTCAGAACTTATTTTAGTGAGCAGTCTTAAAAGTATATGTTCTTTCCTACATATCAGTACGAATCTGCTACCTGGTTGAAAATGATGTAGCAAAGGAAAAAAGGTATTATCTCACCACTCCACACTCTCCAAGTGTGGGACATATGTAGCGAATCCTGAATGAGATTGTATAAAGGGAGCTTCAAGACTTGGCCTTCCTTTTCGTCACTCTTGTCCATCTTTGTCTTTGTGGATGGCTTGATCCAGAGGGTTGTTGCAATGATTCTTCCACATTTTGCATCTGTGGTAATTCCGGAGTTTCCAATTGGAGCTTGGTGCAGATCGCTGGAATCTCTGTCGGCTCTTTAAGGTTTAGAGTTCTGCCATTGTGTAAGATATACAAGCTGAAGGGAAATCCCCAGCGGTATAATATTTGGTGTTTCCTCAAGAGTGTAGTAAGCGGTTTTAATTGGCTTCTTCTCTGTAAAGTTTTGACACATAGGTCTTGAAAGAATTGGATTAATGTCCCTTGAAACTTAAAAGTAGGGTTTTTTCTTGCAGCTGCAAGTATTGCTTCTTTTTCTGGGAATCTGTAAAATTTAATAACCACATCTCTCGGTGGAGCATCTTCTTTTGGCTTGGCCCGTAACGCTCTGTGGGCTCTTTCTAGCTGAAACTTCCGTCTTCAATCTCACGAGTGATTGCCTGGAAGAGCTGATGGAGATAGATGGGCAATTCATCTGCCAATACAGATTCTGGGATCCCTTTCAACCTTAGATTGCATCTGCAGCTTCTATTTTCAAGATCTTCTAATTTGTCTTGCATATCCTTCATTTCTTGCTGTTGAGCAGATAGATTATGCTGCACTGTTGTCAAATCATCTGTAATAGTGGTCTCAGATTCCTCTAGGGTGGCTACTCTACTTCCCAAGTCTGTGATGTCTTGTTTTATTTCTGCTAAACTGTTGGTAACAGTATTCTGGAATGCATGACATTTTTCCCAGAGCTTGTCGAAGTTCTTACTGAGGTCTTGTTTGGACACTAAGGCTTTGAGGTTAGCTATTGTGGTAGGAATCGAGTCATTGTCATTAAGTTGTGAATCAGTTTCAGAGTCCATATCTTCCTCTGCAATGTGGTTAGCAGTTTCTGAAAGTTTATCTCCTTTGACAGGTTTAAAAAACAGGTTAGCTGCCGGTGTTTGGGCCCCAGAGATGCTTTATTTTGCTTCCTGGCCGACATAGTGGCTTTAAAATATTAATCAACAGAGTAGTATGTTTTCCTTAGTCTTGTATATGACCGTTTTTGGCTATAGTAACAACAGGGAACCTGCGTATTAGTTATGTTTACTTTTTCTTTGAGTGCCTTTAGGTTGCAAAACAGTTGTGAATATTGTGCTTGTTAAGATATAATCACTGTCAAATTGCCCTGGTTACTATGGGCTCTTTTGGTCAAATATCTTTACACTTTAGGGTCTAACATATAGCTTAGCCTCCAGAGTAGTAAAGGCATACATAAATGTCAGCCAGAGTTACAGTCTTTTGTCTTAACAGATATAGTTAATAGCTCTATTGCAATGCAGTTCCAGAATGTTTATCGGAAGGAGTGTCTCCTCCTGAGTCCACAAGCCCTGAGCTTTCAGGGAGTTCCAGACTGCACCCCAGCCCAGAAGGCTGGCATCTGTCATTACTATTGTCCAATCTGGCCTGCGGAAGGTCAAACCCTTGGACAGATGGACCCGAGATAGCCACCAGAGAAGAGAATCCCTGGTCTCTTGATCCAGATTTAGTAGAGGGGACAAATCTGTGTAATCCCCATTCCACTGACTGAGCATGCAGAGTTGCAGCGGTCTGAGATGTAGGTGGGCAAACGGCACTATGTCCATTGCCGCTACCATTAAGCCGATAACTTCCATACACTGAACCACTGAAGGGCGAGAAGTAGAATAAAGAACACGGCAGGAATTTAGAAGTTTTGACAACCTGGCCTCTGTCAGATAAATGTTCATTTCTACAGAATCTATCAGAGTTCCTAGGAAGGAAACTCTTGTGAGAGGGGATAGAGAACTCTTTTCTTTGTTCACTTTCCACCCATGCGACCTCAGGAATGCCAGAACAATGTCTGTATGGGACCTGGTGATTTGAAAATTCAATGCCTGTATTAGAATGTCGTCTAGGTAAGGGGCTACTGCTATACCCCACGGCCTTAGGACCGCTAGGAGTGACCCCAGAACCTTCGTAAAGATTCTTGTTGCCGTAGCTAACCCAAAGGGAACAGCCACAAACTGGTAATGCCTGTCTATGAAGGTGAACCTGAGAAACCGATGATGATCTCTGTGTATCGGAATGTGCAGATAAGCATCCTTTAAGTCCACGGTAGTCATATATTGACGCTCCTGGATCATAGGTAGGATGGTTCGAATAGTCTCCATCTTGAAGGATGGGACCCTGAGGAATTTGTTTAGGATCTTGAGATCTAAGATTGGTCTGAAGGTTCCCTCTTTCTTGGGAACCACAAACAGATTTGAATAGAAGCCTTGCCCCTGTTCCTCCTTTGGAACTGGGTGGATCACTCCCATAACTATGAGGTCTTGAACACAATGTAAGAATGCCTCTCTCTTTATCTGGTTTGCAGATAATTGTGAGAGATGAAATCTTCCTTTTGGGGAAGAAGCTTTGAAGTCCAGAAGATATCCCTGGGACACGATTTCCAACGGCCAGGGATCCTGGACATCTCTTGACCAAGCCTGGGCGAAGAAAGAAAGTCTGCCCCCTACTAGATCTGTTACCGGATCGGGGGCTGATCTTTCATGCTGTCTTAGAGGCAGCAGCAGGTTTTTTGGCCTGCTTTCCTTTGTTCCAAGCCTGGTTAGGTCTCCAGACCGGCTTGGACTGGGCAAAATTTCCCTCTTGTTTTGTATTAGAGGAAGTTGAAGCTGCACCACTCTGGAAGTTTCGAAAGGCATGAAAATTAGACTGTTTGGTCCTTAATTTGTTGGACCTATCCTGAGGAAGGGCGTGACCTTTTCCTCCAGTAATATCAGAAATGATCTCCTTCAGTCCAGGCCCTTGAAGGGAATGTTGAGAAGCTTACACTTTGAAGTAACGTCAGCTGACCAGGATTTAAGCCATAGCGCACTACGCTCCTGAATAGCAAAACCGTTAGTTTGGTTAAATGAATAACGGCGTCAGAAACAAATGAATTGGCTTGCTTAAGAGCTTTAAGCTTGTCAAGGATTTCATCCAATGGGGTTTCTACCTGTAGAGCCTCTTCTAGAGACTCAAACCAGAAGGCCACAGCAGCAGTGACAGGGGCAATGCATGCAAGGGGCTGGAGAATAAAACCTTGTTGAATAAAAATTTTCTTAAGGTAACCCTCTAATTTTTTGTCCATTGGATCTAGAAAAGTACAACTGTCCTCGACAGGGATAGTTGTACGCTTCGCTAGAGTAGAGACTGCTCCCTCCACCTTAGGGACTATTTGCCACAAGTCCCGTGTAGCGGCATCTATGGGAAACATCTTTTTAAAAACAGGAGGGGGAGAGAACGGTACACCTGGTCTATCCCATTCCTTAGTAATAATTTCTGAAAACCTCTTAGGAATTGGAAAAACATCAGTGTAAACAGGCACTGCGTAGTATTTATCCAATTTACACAATTTCTCTGGGACTACAATGGCGTCACAGTCATCTAGAGTTGCTAAAACTTCCCTGAGCAACATGCGGAGGTGTTCAAGCTTAAATTTAAATGTAGACATATCAGAATCAGGTTGAAGTGTCTTCCCTGAGTCAGAAAAATCACCTACAGATAGAAGCTCTCCTTCTTCGGCTTCTACACATTGTGAGGGTATATCAGACATAGCTACTAAAGCATCAGAGAGCTCTGTATTTGTTCTAGCCCCAGAGCTGTCTTGCTTTCCTTGTAACCCTGGCAGTTTGGACAATACTTCTGTAAGAGTATGATTCATAACTGCCGCCATGTCTTGTAAAGTATATGCAATGGGCACGCTAGATGTACTTGGCGCCCCTTGAGCGGGAGTTATAGGCTCTGACACATGGGGAGAGTTAGTCGGCATAACTTCCCCCTTGTCAATTTCCTCTGGTGATAAATCTTTTAAAGCCAGAATATGATCTTTATAACTTATAGTAAGATCAGTGCATTTGGTACACATTCTAAGAGGGGGTTCCACAATGGCTTCTAAACATAATGAACAAGGAGTTTCCTCTGTGTCAGACATGTTTAACAGACTAGTAATGAGACCAGCAAGCTTTGAAAACACTTTAATTAATGTGAAAAAGCAGAATATAAAAAACGGTACTGTGCCTTTAACCCCTTAATGACCGGACCATTTTTCAATTTTCTTACCCTTAATGACAATGGCTATTTTTACATTTCTGCAGTGTTTGTGTTTAGCTGTAATTTTCCTCTTACTCATTTACTGTACCCATACATATTATATACCGTTTTTCTCGCCATTAAATGGACTTTCTAAAGATACCATTATTTTCATCATATCTTATAATTTACTATAAAAAAATATAAAATATGAGGAAAAAAATGAAAAAAACCACACAATTTCTAACTTTTACCCCCAAAATCTGTTACACATCTACAACCACCAAAATACACCCATTCTAAATAGTTTCTAAATTTTGTCCTGAGTTTAGAAATACCCAATGTTTACATGTTCTTTGCTTTTTTTGCAAGTTATAGGGCCATAAATACAAGTAGCACTTTGCTATTTCCAAACCACTTTTTTTCAAAATTAGCGCTAGTTACATTGGAACACTAATATCTTTCAGGAATCCCTGAATATCCCTTGACATGTACATATTTATATTTAGAAGACATCCCAAAGCATTGATCTAGACCCATTTTGGTATATTTCATGCCACCATTTCACCGCCAAATGCAATCAAATAAAAAAAATTGTTGACTTTTTCACAATTTTTTTCACTAACTTTAGGTTTCTCGCTGAATTTATTTACAAACAACTTGTGCAATTATGGCATAAATGGTTGTAAATACTTCTATGGGATCCCCTTTGTTCAGAAATAGCAGACCTATATGGATTTGGCGTTGCTTTTTGGTAATTAGAAGGCCGCTAAATGCCGCTGCACACCACACGTGTATTATGCCCAGCCGTGAAGGGGTTAATTAGGGAACTTGTAGGGAGCTTTTAGGTTTAATTTTAACTTTAGTGTAGTGTAGTAGACAACCCAAATTATTGATATAGGCCCATTTTGGTATATTTCATGCCACCATTTCACCGCCAAATACGATCAAATAAAAAAAAAAACTTACATTTTTCACAATTTTAGGTTTCTCACTGAAATTATTTACAAACAGCTTGTGCAATTATGGCACAAATGGTTGTAAATGCTTCTCTGGGATCCCCTTTGTTCAGAAATAGCAGACATACATGGCTTTGGTGTTGCTTTTTGGTAATAATAAGGCCGTTAAATACTGCTGCGCACCACACTTGTAATATGCCCAGCAGTTAAGGGATTAATTAGGTAGCTTGTGGGGTTAATTTTTAGCTTTAGTGTAGAGATCAGCCTCCCACCTGACACATCCCACCCCATGATCCCCCCTGACGCACTCAAACAGCTCTCTTCCCTCCCCACCTCACAATTGTCACCGCCATCTTAAGTACTGGCAGAAAGTCTGCCAGTACTGAAATAAAAATATTTTTTTTTATTTTTTTTATTTTTTGGCATAAAGTCTGCAGTGATAGATCCCCCCTTACCCCACAACCTCCCTGATCCCCCCATACATCTTTCTAACCCTCCCGCTCTGTCTATTTGCCGCCATCTTGGGTACTGGCAGCTGTCTGCCAGTACCCAATTTGCCCCCCAAAATAGTTTTTTTTTACTTTTTATATATAAAATATTTGTTTTCTGTAGTGTAGCTGGCCCCCCTAAATAATCTTCAACCCTCCCCCTCCCAGATCCCTTATTAAAGAACTGAGATGCCACTGCATCTAGATCGATCATTTTTTGTTTTTTTAATGGGCTGTAAATTTTGCATGCGCGCTCACGCGCGCGCACCAGCCCCCCGCCCCCACCGCCGCAACCGCAACACCAGCAGCAAATGTTAAGAAGGCGAGATCGGTAACAGAAAACAACTAGATGTAATGCTATGTAAAAGCATCTGAGAACCAACAACTGATTTGAGCACATACATAGCAGATGCAGATGGGGCCACAGAGTGGCCCTTTCTGCATCGGTATGTAAAATGGGGGATTGTAGTGATGCCTCATAATTGAGGCATCACTAAAATCCCTTGTAAGCAGCTGGAAGCGATCATGATCGCTTCCAGCACTTAAGACAACAGAGGACGTACCAGGTACGTCAACTATCATTAAAGGAAGTTTTTTCTATGACGTACCTGGTACGTCCACTGTCATTAAGGGGTTAAGGGAAAAAAACAAACACAAAAACTGCAAAACAGTGAAAAAAGCAGTTAACTCTATGAAACTTTTACAGTGTATATAATAGACTAAAATAGCATTGCACCCACTTGCAAATGGTTGATTAACCCCTCAGGTTAAAAAACGAAGCAAAAAAAAACGGTAAAAACCGTTATAACAGTCACAAGCAAACTGCCACAGCTCTACTGTGGCTCCTACCTTCCCATAAAATGACTTTTGTAGGCACAAAAACCCTTTACAGAGATCCAATATGTCAGGGGACTCCTTCAGGGAAGCTGGATGTCTCAGAATGTAAAAACAACTGCGCAATTAGAGCGCAAAAATAGGCCCCTCCCACCATGCACCCAAAGTCAGAGGGCCTTAAAAAACTATTCCTAGGAGTAAAATAATAGCCATGTGGAAACTAGGCCCCAAATAAAGATTTATCACCTCAGTAAAAAACGTTTTTTATATATATGCAAATGTTTTACATACTAAGCCATAATAGAAAGTAATATGAAAATTACCCTTTACTGCAAGCATGATGCCAGTCGTTTATTAAATCACTGCAATCAGGCTTACCTTAACTATATCAGGCACTGTCAGCATTTTCTAGTTCTTATCATCCTCTAGAAAATAATATACTGAACATACCTCAGGGCAGTTAATTCTGCAGGCCGTTCTCCCAGCTGAAGTTATGTGTGAGAACAGCAGTGTACCTTA
This sequence comes from Bombina bombina, assembly GCF_027579735.1. Taxonomy (NCBI): domain Eukaryota; kingdom Metazoa; phylum Chordata; class Amphibia; order Anura; family Bombinatoridae; genus Bombina; species Bombina bombina. The sequence continues at coordinate 83,405,450 of NC_069501.1, forward strand.
GTTACAACCTGCTAAGATCATCAAAAACCTCAGGCAAATTCTTCTTCTAATTTCTGCCTGAGGTAAAAAAACAGTATAACGCCGGCACCGTTTAAAAATAACAAACTTTTGATTGAAGATAAACTACACTAATTCACCACATCTCTCTAGCTACTTCCCTTGTCGAGAGCTGCAAGAGAATGACTGGGGGTGGCAGTTAGGGGAGGAGCTATATAGACAGCTCTGCTGTGGGTGATCCTCTTGCAGCTTCCTGTTGGGAAGGAGAATATCCCACAAGTAATGGATGAATCCGTGGACTGGATACACCTTACAAGAGAAATATCATACACATACACATAAGACAAATAAAAACACAATTATCTAAAATAAGTCAATACGAAGAAAATTCAAATGTTTGGTGCTTCCAGAGCTGATATTTGTCTGAAAGCAAAGGAGACAGGAAAGGTCTCGTTATAGGTGGTAAAAAGTTATATCAAAATGGTGTATATAGGTTTTTACACCATATGATTTTGTTCTGGCTTCTTAAATTCCGCACAGGACCACAGGTAGTGGCAATATTCACGGGCTAGTATGTCTAATACCCAGTTTGTTGTTTTTTGCCAAAACCCACCAAAAGCTACATTTAGTTTAATTGCGCGATCGGGCCGGCTGTGACTAGACAGTGTGTCCAGATGCGCTTAGGAAAGAAACAGACTCGCTCAGTAGAGCAAGGAGCGGCGTCCTGTAAAATTAGTTTTCCTAGATAAATATTTCTGAAAAACTTTCATTTAGAAAACTGGCACTTGGCTAAAGTTATATAATTCTGCACTATGTGCAGAATTATATAACATTATTTGGTTTGTTTACTGGCCCTTTAATATTTAATAAAGTGTTATACTGTGTATTTACTGTAAATATTTTACATTCCAATGTTCTGCACAAAGCAGAATTTGTTTTATGTGTTTATTTATAGATATTCCTATAAATATATGTATATATCTATACCTATATATAATCATCTATCTATATATAATCATATATATATATATATATATATATATATATATATATATATATATATATATATATATATATAGGTATAGATATACATTTTGTACTATAATACCATCAGATATATATAGAAATATTCTGCTATGTGAAGAACAGTGGAATGGGAAAAATTAACATTTTCCTGTCAGCTAAGCACACTTAGGAATATGCATTTGGGTTCTATAGGGGAATACGTTAACACATTCGCTATATTCTAGCTTCCCCTTTTTGTGCGCATTGGGTTCGCTTTTTACTTTCGACTTGTAATACAAGCGCTACCCAACAGTATTTCTGCAGGAGGATATTAAACTGTAGCAGTTACCAATATTCAGGCCACACCAAGCAGGGTCATAAAAGATAGAGTTTTGATCCAAAGGCAGCTGAAGGTGCTACAAAGGTGTGAAGGTAAGGGAAAAGGAGTTACTGAAGTCAGCCTTAAGCAGCAAGATCATATATGTGAATTTAGGCATGGCCAAATTTGTTATCTTAGGGCAGTTAAGCTTCAGCAAGGGGGTTGTACACAGGTATAAACAGAAATAATAATCCCAACCAGAACACATACTATCTCAACAAAAAGGGCAGAGAGCAGTGTGAAAGAGAGACTTAAAGCAGCGTTATGGCTCTTTTTCACTACTGCGGGTATTACGAATCTTGCAGGTATTTCTGAACTTTTTTGGCCGTAACGCAGCGTAACTACCGCAGCTTTCAAAAAGTTCTTTTTCAATGGGACTTCTATAGCGCCAGTATTACGAGTCTTCCTGGGAGGCCAAAAAGTGAGCAGTACAGCCAATACCGTCAAGATCCATACCGTAGACTGAAAGTCAGCAGTTATGGATTTTACGCTACAAAGCCGTAGCATAAAACTCATAACTAAAGTGCTAAAAAGTACACTAACACCCATAAACTACCTATTAAACCCTAATCTCCCGCTCCGGACATCTCCGCCACTATAATAAACATATTAACCCCTAAACCGCCGCACTCCCGCATCGCAAATACTAGTTAAATATTATTAACCCCTAATCTGCTGTCCCTTACATCGCCTCCACCTACATTACAGTTATTAACCCCTAATCTGCTGCCCCCAACGTCGCCGCCACTATACTAAAGTTTTTTAACCCCTAAACCTAACCCTAAGTCTAAACCTAACACCCACTAACTTTAATATAATTAAAATAAATCTAATTAAAAATTCCTATCATTAACTAAATAATTCCTATTTAAAACTAAATACTTACCTATAATATAAACCCTAAGCTAGCTACAATATAACTAATAGTTACATTGTAGCTATCATAGGTTTTATTTTTATTTCACAGTCAAGTTTGTATTTATTTTAACTTGGTAGAATAGTTACTAAATAGTTATTAACTATTTACTAACTACCTAGCTAAAATAAATACAAATTTACCTGTAAAAGAAAACCTAACCTGTCTTACACTAACACCTAACCTTACACTACAATTAAATAAATTACATTAATTAAATAAAATTAACTAAATTACAAAAAAAAACCCCACTAAATTACACAAAATAAAAAATAAATTATCAGATATTTAAACTAATTACACCTAATCTAATAAACCCTTAAAAAAAACCTAACACTAACCCCCGAAGATCCAATTACAGTTTTTGAAGACCCAACATCCATCCTCAATGAAGCCAGAAGAAGTCTTCATCCAAGTGGCAAGAAGTCCTCAATGAAGCTGGGCAAAGTCATCATCCAAGCAGCCGAAATCTTCATCCAAGCCGGCAGAAGTCTTCATCCAGACGGCATCTTCTATCTTCATCCATCTAGAGCGGAGCGGCTCCATCTTCAAGACATCAGCACGGAGCATCCTCTTCAATCGACGTCTACTTGCAGAATGAAGGTTCCTTTAAATGATGTCATCCAAGATGGCGTCCCTTGAATTACGATTGGCTGATAGAATTCTATCAGCCAATTGTAATTAAAGGTGAAAATATCCTATTGGCTGATGCTTTGGATCATTTGGATGATTGGATCAGCCAATCAGATTGAAGCTCAATCCTATCGGTTGATTGCATCAGCCAATAGGATTTTTTCACCTTTAATTCAGATTGGCTGATAGAATTCTATCAGCCAATCGGAATTCAAGGGACATTATCTTGTATGACGTAATTTAAAGGAACTTTCATTCTGCAAGAAGAAGGCGATTGAAGAGGATGATCCGAACCGGATGTCTTGAAGATCGAGCCACTCCACGCCAGATGGATGAAGATAGAAGATGCCGTCTGGATGAAGACTTCTGCCAGCTTGGATGAAAACTTTGGCTGCTTGGATGAAGACTTCTGCCGGCTTCGATGAAGACTTCTGCCGCTTCGTTGAGGATGGATGTTAGGTCTTCAAAAACTATAAGTGGTTCTTCGGGGGTTAGTGTTAGGCTTTTTTAAGGGTTTATTGGGTGGGTTTTATTTTTAGCTTAGGGTCTGTGAAGAAAAAGCAAAATGCCCTTTTAAGGGCAATGCCCATCCAAATGCCCTTTTCAGGGTAATGGGGAAATTAGGTTTTTTAGTTAGGATTTTATTTGGGGGGTTAGTTGTGTGGGTAGTGGGTTTTACTGTTGGGGGGTTGTTTGTATTTTTTTACAGGTAAAAGAGCTGATTTCTTTGGGGCTATTGGTAGTTTATTTTATGGTAAGGTTTTTTTATTTTGATATTAGATTAGGTGTAATTAGTTTAAATATCTGATAATTTATTTTTTATTTTGTGTAATTTAGTGTTTGTTTGTTTTTGTAATTTAGATAATTGTATTTATTTTATGTAATTTATTTAATTGTAGTGTAAGGTTAGGTGTTAGTGTAACTCAGGTTAGGTTTTATTTTAAATGTAATTTTTTATTTATTTGAGCTAGGTAGTTAGTAAATAGTTAATAACTATTTACTAACTATTCTACCTAGTTAAAATAAATACCAACTTAGCTATGAAATAAAAATAAAACCTAAGATAGATACAATGTAACTATTAATTATATTGTAGCAAGCTTAGGGTTTATTTTACAGGTAAGTATTTAGTTTTTAATAGGAATTATTGAATTATTAATAGTAGGTTTTATTTAGATTTATTTTAATTACATTAAAGTTAGGGGGTGTTAGGGTTAGGGGTTAAAAACTTTAGTATAGTGGCATCGACATTGGGGGCGGAAGATTAGGGGTTAAAAAATGTAGGTAGGTGGCAGCAACATTTAGGGTGGCAGATTAGGGGTAAATAAGTGTAATGTAGGTGGCGGCAACATTGGGGGCGGCAGATTAGGGGTTAATAAGTGTAGGTTGGTGGCGGCGACATTGGGGGCGGCAAGATTAGGGGTAATAAGTGTAATGTAGGTGGCAGCAACATTGGGGGCGGAAGATTAGGGGTTAATAATTGTAATGTATGTGTCGGCGATGTCGGGGGCGGCAGATTGGGGGTTAATAAGTATAATGTAGGTGTCAGCAATGCCGGGGGCAGCAGATTAGGGGTGTTTAGACTCTGGTTTATTTTAGGGTGTTAGGTGTAAATATAACTTTTTCTTTCCCCATAGGAATCAATGGGGCTGCGTTACGGAGCTTTACGCTGCTTTATTACAGGTGTTAGGCTTTTTTTTAGCCGGCTCTCCCCATTGATGTCTATGGGGAAATCGTGCATGAGCACGTAAAACCAGCTCACCGCAGCGCTGGTATTGGAGTGCGGTATGGAGCTCAATTTTGCTTTATGCTGCAATATTGCCTGCTAACGCCGGGTTTATGAAAACCTGTAATACCAGCGCTGTAGGTGAGTGGTGACAATATCTTGCACGTTATCACCGTGCCGCTCATAACGCAAAACTCATAATCTAGCCGATTGTTTTTTTAAACACATAGGAGCAAGCATTATAACTGCACTAATACGCTACTTTTTTCTTTTAAGTAAAAAAAAAAGAAAAGAAAATGTGCATTGTATTATTAAAACAGAAATACAGAATATTTCAGCAAAATTAAAATATTTAAATACCAATTTGTTTTTTTTATTTAGTTTGAATATTTTGAGCAAATTGTTTTCTTGACTGCATAATCAAAATAGCAAGGTTCAGAATACCATTTAATAATCATGGGGAAGGCAAGCACATGTGAAGTAGTGAAACACAGCCAAGTAGTGAAACACAGCTAAGAGCAGCGAAACACAACCAAGAAAGAAATAGGTAATAATTGTATAGCTTTTATTAAAATGCCCCACATCCTAATGGTACATTGATATACAGTACATGTTCCAAAGAATGGAAATTACAGTCATTTAACAAATGTTATCTATAGCAGTGCAAACCAATCATTGCATGTGCAAAGCAGGTTACCCTATATGCCCCAAATATAATAGTGCAATATACTTTTGCACAAGAAAACGAGCAATATAAAGTTTACTTTCACAATATACATTTATGCACATTGTTGCACGCTAGTTAAGTCTGTGGACGCCCAAAAGGCCCATTGTATATTTGTTCCATTGAACGACCTTCTTCCATCCTAAGGTAATACCGTAATTTGCATTGATTCTTGCTTTGTAAAAAAAGGTTGCAACCAGTTAATATAATATTAATTATAAGACAATTTTAAAACATTCTTTAATGTTTTGGATAGAAGTTAATAATGTTAAAATATATGTATAAAAAATCCTTACATTTTAAAGAGAACTGTACAAACATATTGTTTATATTGACAATGTAATGCTGAATCTCATGTAGTGACTACAAAAATAACATTGGAACTTCATTTTACCCACATTTTTTTTTACATAAAATATTTATGAGTGTACACAAACAATGGGATGATACAGTTTAGGTTGAAATGAGATCGATATACTGTCACGAGGAAAAAGGATTTTTTGAGAAAATATTTCAATTTATTACAAATGTTTTTTGACCTGTAAGTACATCATTCAAAGTATAGGATCAATCAAAATCGTTTAGAAACAGATTTTCAAATGACTTATCTACAAAAAATCTCCATAGACTGAATTCTGACGAAAAATCATTAGATAAACATTTCTAAAGAATTTCGATTGACCTCCTATTTTTTTAACCACTGTGTTACAGATGTTTTAAGAACATTATTTTGTTTTGAAACAGGTATTTGAAGAGCACACAATCAGTTGGTTCAGTACATAACAATGAGAAACGTAATAAAACACACACAAAGAAAATATCAGAAAACCTTATTTACATACACAGAACACATTAATACTATACTACATTGCAGCTTGTTTTATAGTTTAATTTACTACATAATATTGTTATATTTTTTTCTTTTCTCCTAAATAAGGTATGGTCCTTTTATGTGGGGTTAAAAAATACAAAGTACAAAAATATACAAAAATTAAATTGTAAATGTGAAATATCTATTAAATTGTCTTATTTGTTATAATATATAAACTTAGTAAATCTAACTGGATTAAATTAAATTTGTCACACAAATATTATATATCAAATAATTAAAATTGGTGCAGAAACCACTATGACAATGAATTACTCACCACTTAATTGATTGGTTTTGAGATATGAATTTCAAAATTGTTTTAGTAAAAAATATTTTATGTTAATTTAATGAGCTAGCTCAGTTATTATTTATGAATAAAGTTAATTTTTTTTATATTTTCACGTGGACAATGTAATCCAAAATTAGCAATGTTTTAAGCCTCTTTTTACAGAAATATTAGTATTTTATTCTACTTAACTGGAATCATAAACATAGTAATTAAAAGAATTAGCCCTGTTAGTGCAGCCATTTTACATTTGTAACATTGCTACGGAATTCTGCGGCACTATACAAATAAATGATAATAATAATAATTTGTTTTACCTCAATATATGTAGCATATGACTCATGTAAGTGGGCTTAGAGGGGTAGATTCAACAAGGAGCGGATGTTGCTTTCTACCCCCGAAGTTTCAGGTTCGCCTGAAACTTAAGTTACAGCTAATTATGTCCGCCCGGCACTTGATAAATTGGCCCCAGAGTCTGTGGTTAATAAGTTAAACAACTGTAGGATGGGTAAACAAAAGAATGGGAAACATTAAAATGAATAATCTTATTTAAGTCTTGTCTCTTAACAAATAAACTTTTTATGATGCTGAATAATTAGAGAATAAATTGTTCTGTTGATTTTTAGGCTAATAATTAAATAATGCTACACAAAGTTTCTACAGACACACAGGGGCCGATTTACCAACCCCCGTATTGGCCCCAATGCCTCTGTTTCTGCGCGAGCCTTCAGGCTCGCCAGAAACAGGGGTTAGGAAGCAGCGATTCCTGTGTAAATAAGGAAATCAAACTCTCTGCATATCATATTCCCAGAAACAAGACTTGTTAAAAAATGAAAGCAGTTTTTTTTCTTACTGACAAGTGAATTTGACTGACTAGTAATCCTACTAGTAGACCTAAATCTGATTGGCTGGATTGTTTTCTTAACTTTTCACTAATTTTAAACAGTTTGTTAACAATTCCTTCAAAAAGTACAAAGTGACTTAATTGTATTTTGTTTGTAACAATCTTAGTTAAAAATACACACAAGGTAATTTTTTTTAAAATTGTATATTAATATATATATATAATTTTTTTTTAAACTCTAGACTGAAAAATTATTTACATAAGCGGTAAACATTAAAAAATGCCTGGAGATATTTATTTATACATTCAGCTGGGGCCACAGTCAGTGCAAGCTGTGAATAGACCCTAAAAAATAAAATGTTAAAGTGACATGAAAAACATTTTTTTTCTTTCATGATTCAGATAGAGCATACCATTTTAAATAACTTTCCAATGTATCTCTTTTATCTAATTTGTTTCATTCTGTTTGTATCCTTTGTTGAAAATAATAGCTAGATAGGCTCAGAAGCTTCTGATTGGTGGCTGCACTTATATGCCTTTTGTCATTGACTTTTAGATAGCTTTCAGTATGCATTACTGCTCCTTCAAAAAAGGATAACAAGAGAATGAAGCAAATTAGATAATAGAAGTAAATTGGAAAGTTGTTTAAAATGGTATGATTTATCTGAATCATGAAATAAAACATTTGAGTTTTATGTCCCTTTAAATGTAACCATTGGTGCTGTAAATCCAAAGAGGGGATAGATTAAATTACAGTTTCTCTGCCCACAAGTCTACTTCACTCAGCCTAGTCCCCCCAGTCCCAGAAGATACCTGGCAGTGAATTTATGCTATCTGCGTACATAATACAAAACACAACACTGTTATTTTCCCCTCATTAGCTTGTAATCATGATATCTTTTTAAACTAATTCTAGTAAACATTTCAATAAACAACTTTCCCATCGGTAACTAGTGTTCTTATATTACCATATTTATCTGTAAGAGACACATTGTTGACAATAAGATTCTAAGTTCAGATACAATTATAAAATATAAGAAGCAAGTGATTCTGGTCATTACAGAGCAGCAGTAAATAAATAGTTAAATCTGAATAGCTTTAGAAATCAGCTGTGGTAATCTGTAATACATGATAAATGTGAGATCATTAACTGTTTGCATTACTCCTGTTTGCTCTCGTGTGTTTGTTTCTTCATCATTTAGGATGTCAAATAGTTGTGACATTGTTCTATGTTAAATCATTAAAAGCCACAGCCTGAATATGATATGTGTAGTCATGATTATGCCAGTATCCTCCTTCATTGGGCCAAGCTTACATTCCTGACTCGATTTATCATTCATATTCTCCTAAAAGTTCTCATGAGAAATAATTCCCCTATTTATCATTCAAAAATGTGCTTAAAATTAGGCAAGTTTGACTGTAAAATTCTCCTACTCTGTTCTCACTCTCCTTGGAGAATGTTCTCCAAAAAAAGGGTTAAATTACATCCTTTTAGTCGTTTTTCAAATAGTTCTCCTTAATTCTCCTAGTTACAAATTTATCATTTATATTCTCCAGTGGAGGACTGAACGTTCTCCTGCAAGTTCCTGCATTAAAGTTCTCCATTCTTACAGGGGAGAACAACATTACAAATCTATTCTCTACCAGTTGTGGAAGCAGTTACAAAAAAAGGTCTCTATAAGGTGCAAAAATTATCTATAACAAAGTACAACAATAATGGTTATTGGAGCGCAATAATAATTTATATTAGGGTGATAAATATATAATAGAGTGCCAAAGTAATATATAACAGAGCACAAAAATTATATTTATTGGGGCATAAAAATAAGATATAAAAGAAGCGCTAAAATTGAAGCACAAAAACAATGAAAATGTAAATCTATTTTCTTACATGACAGTTTGTTGAAGAGGGGCGTTAACAAATATACTAGAAATGATTTATAAATATTTCTATTGACTTATATATGACTGACAGGGAGAATAGTTGCTTATTTTTAGTGATAAATAAGGAGAAGGTACTAATCCGTATCATTAGTTCTCCTCAGCTCTCCTATGGAGAAAAAACTACTTTTTTTATGATAAATACAGGCGCACAGGTGCGCCTCTCCAAAGAAGAGCTGCGGAGAACTGATAGGAGAACAGAAAGGAGAATTCTCCAAATTATTGATAAATCAAGCCCTTAAGTATACAATGAAGTGAAGGAAGAGGGGATTCATGAGAGAAATAAGGGGATCAAAAACTAAGCAAATAAACAAGGCATAAACATGAAATTCCCCATAAAATGCTTATGTATAGTAAAATTACTTTGTTTTGTACTTTCCTGTAATTTAATTATGAAATTGCACTAGTTTATCTGTGCTTAGAGAGGCTGGAGTGTACCCTGACCCTGCAAAAATAATATGTAGTGATTGCTTAGTCCAGGAAATCAGTTTTATATGTCCCTAAATGGTTACAGTGAATAATGTGAGAAACATACAGTATATTCAGGAGGATTTCTAAGGATACATTGCTGGACTGCAAATGTTCTTAAAAATAAAAATACTTTTTCACAACACTGTTATAATGTATATTTTGTAAGCACACATTTTGCAGAGTAATATTTAATTGGTGAAATATGCTGCACATAAATATATAAAATAAATATATAAATGCCCTTTTTTGAGGGGCAGCACAATAGGGAAATACATAAGTATTATGATTCTGATATAGGGACCCTCTTGTTTCTGCAGAATCAATGCAAGTAAGTCATCTTAAAGGGACAATCAAGTATAAATTAAACTTTCATTATTCAGATAGGAATTTTAATTTTAATTGACTTTCCAATTTACTTTTATCATCAAATTTGCTTTTTTCTCTTGGTATTCTTAGTTTAAACTAAACATAGGTAGGCTCATATGCTAATTTCTAAGCCTTTGAGGGCTGCCTCTTATCACATGCTTTTTAAATCTCTTTTCAACACAAAGAGACAGAAAGTACACGTGGGCTATATAGATAACACTGTGTTCAGGCACAGAAAGTTATTTAAGATCTAGCACAAAACAATGCTAAATTTAAGACAATAGATAGTAAACAGTCACAGTCATGTGATCAGGGGGCTGGAAGAAGGTTCCAAGATACAAGGTAATCACAGAGATAAAAAGTATATTAATATAACTGTGTTGGTTGTGCAAAACTGGGGAATGAGTAATAAAGGGATTATCTATATTTTAAAACAATAACAATTCTATGGTTGACTGTCCCTTTAAGTACAAGGGGGGGCTAAATCTTCAAAAGAGGGTCCTTATTCTAATTTTATTTTTTATATCAGAGATGGAAAACTAGTTTAAAATTCTATATATATTGGGTGGTTCTATCTATTTATTTTCATATATATGTGTGTTGCAGATGAGGAGTGGTAGATGGGTTGTGTTAAATAGGTAAGAAAGTAGAGGGACAAACTGAAATGCAACTGCAGGTCATTTTTAGATCCAAGGCTTCAAGCTGGACAATTCTTTATTCAATATCTAATATTGTGCAAAAAAAAAGAATTGGCAAAAATCTTGAATAATTTAGTGATACCATTAAGGTAAAATTGATTGCTATAAATATATGAGAATATTTCTATACAGGGAGAAACTGCGTAATTTTCGACCAAGTTGGGAATTACGTCAACTGATTAATTGTTAAGACTTTATTTAACACCCATTCCCATATAAAGTGTCACATATTGTGCCTTCCCGTGTGACACATAAGTCACACCTTCTAGTGTAAGCAAGCAAATAAAAAGAATGATAAGAGAAAGAGCAACCGAACAGTGTCTATATTTATTTTAGAAAACTGCAGCCAATTGATAACATAAAACTGATGTCGGTGTACAGTGTACGTACAGAGCGTGTGTGCCTTTAAAGGGTCATTATATCTTGTGTATAAATAAGCAGCATTTAACAAACTTTATGTTTTATAAAATGGGTAAATTTAGTTTAAATTAAAGGAACACTATTTTTCTGTGTTTCAAAATGTGTCATGGTACATTCTTTGCTCCTGGATAAACCATTTTCTTTCTGTGGGAGTTTTGTGTGTAAGCCAATAAATAGTTAAAACTCAAGACTCAATCTTGCAATTCCTGTTGGTTACATCTTAATGTTAAGCAGCTATTAGTTTAACTATTTTAAAAATCAAATACCATATTTAATTGCTTCTCTTTCATACTAACTATAGAAAATATTTTATTAATATGTCCCTTTAATATTGAAAATGAAAGGAAATGCAAACGTGTGCACAGATTGCTCAGTAGCTGATAAACCTCTCTGCCACTTCTGAGCTGGTAGTTTAAAATCACCCAGACTAATCCATAGTGATTGACAGCCTCCGCTCTCACGATTGGTTATGCAGGAGTAGGGGGTTTCATTTCATGAACAGCTGCTTGTACAATGATAAACCAGGCAGCACAATGGTGGTTCATAAATGGTATTCATAGAGTTCTAGGGTTAGTTTGCAAAATGTACATGCTCTAACAAATGTACCTTTAAGGAGTCCAAATAATTAGTGTCAATTTAACCCCATAGGATAAATAATGACTATTCCCATAAATGAAACAACCCCTTTATCTTTGTGTTCTAAATCAGTAACCTCTCTTTCATAATATACGTTTGCTTAGTAGTTTTGCTTATTTTCAAGGTGGTTATTAAATAATTACACAACACACCACTCCTGGGTGTGAAGAATTGCAAATCAAAGTGGAAACTGCAAGGCACTTTATTTGGCACGGAAACAACAGGAGAAATATATATTTTAACCAGCTAAAAGGCCGTGTATTAATAAGACAGAATTGAGGGTTAAAAAAACAAGACTTCGATTTACAATTACTTTATCTAAGCAACATTTTGTGCTCCAATTCTATATAATGCATTTACCACCTTGGTCAATACAGAGGGCTGCAACATTTGTGTTGTGACCCTCTTTGGAAGCCAAGCGGTTAACAGAATATGTTTTGTACAATGGCATTTATTATTTAAAAACAATAAAGATTATATATATATATACATACATCTTTGGTTTAAAATAAAAAAGACTATGTTGCCAAATTTGCAAATTTGGTAAAAATTATAATATAATTTAAAAATTCTAACTAATTTTGATTTTTTATTTACGTTATCAGTTTTATTTAGCAAATAATTCATATGATACTACATTTATTAAACTTCTAAAAAAGATGAGCTGTTCAATAAATCTCATGGTGAATTAAATGTTCACTTAAAATCTAATATATTCTACAAATTGTAAAATCCTGAAATAATTTAAAGGGAAAGTCTATTTAAAAAAAATGTTATTGTTTAAAAAGATTGATAATCCCTTTATTACCCAGTTTTGCATAACCAACGCTGCTATATTAAAACACTTTTTACCTCTATGATTATCTTGTATCTAAGCCTCTGCAGACTGCGCCCTTATTTCAGTTCTTTTGACAGACTTGCATTTTAGACGATCAGTGCAGACTCGCAAATAACTCCATGGGAGTGAGCACACTGTTATCTATATGACACACATGAACTAGCACTGTATAACTGTGAGAAACTGTGAAAGTTCATTGGGCTTAGAAATCAGTTTATGAGCCTTCATAGGTTTAGCTTTCAACAAAGAATACCAAGAGAACAAAGCAAATGTAATGGTAAAAGTAAATTGGAAAGTTGTTTAAAATTGCATGCTCTATCTGTGTCATGAAAGTTTAATTTTGACTTAACTGTCCCTTAGAAAGCAAACTACGTTTTAGACATCCTCAGTTTTGACTGAATGTAAGGCATGGCCATTATTCGGCATTCATTTACAAAACAAATAACGAATACGGTCAAAGGCATCAGCATTCGGCTATTTTCAGTGGGGGATTTATTAATTTAATAGTGCAATTCACAAATATATGTGCAAATCCAGATATCTGTTGCACAATTACACAAATTAATTCGGAGCCAAAAAAAGCTGAACGCCGCTGCCATATTCAGTATTCGTTTAGTAAACAAATGCCAAATACTAAAATTCTTCCCATGCCTAGTAAATATGTATGAGATATCTGCTAAGGAGATTATACAGCCCTTTTTTATAAACAATATATTCCCACTGGTGCGCCAAAGCACTGACTGTGTGACCCAGATTAGTTTAAATAGCTGACATGGAGAAAAATCTATGTGCCTGTATATTTTTAGGCTACAATTGTTACAGCAAACGCAAATAGCAGTTTCTTACATCTTACGCAGCTCCCTATGCAAATAATTGTGCATCTTCTCTGTGTTGTCTATCGGTTCAGGTTAACTCTTTAGAAAACGTTTCAGTTATTTATTATCATCCTTCTCAGCTGATGAGCTAAAGACTGAGATGTCAAGCTGTATACTCTTCACCTGTTGACTTTCTATATATAGGATGAAGGAACCTAATTATACAGTATCTTAGGTGTACAGGATTATCAGATAAATCAGCCAGACATAATTAGGGCAATTTACAATGATTAATTACAATGCAAACACAACCCCTTGATTTTGTTTTTAACAAATATTCTATTTTAAAAATGTTTTCGTGCAATAGTTTTTTTGTAATATTTTTATAAATAGAATACAAAGTCAACTAAACTATTATTTTAACTGAATTTGTACTTTTTGAAGTCATTTAAACCAACTTTGTAGTTAAGTCAAAGTGAAGATAGTTAAAAAAAACATTCAATCAGATTTAGACAAAGAAAAGTTAGTTAACAATAGGGTGACCATATTGCTGCTTTAAGAAGGGACACATATCTTATACAAAACATTTCTTTAAACAGCCCTGAAAACAGCCCTGACATATGTATTTTTCATGTGTCCCTTTTTAAAGCGGTAATATGGTCACCCTAGTTAACAAGCCAGTCAAAATCAACAGTTTTTCAAGACAGTCAAAGTGTATTTCATTGTTATTTTTATCGTTTACTTTCTGAGAATAGATTGAATTTTAACTGACCTGATCCAAATGAGATTGACCAACTTTGGCTGACTTTTCCAGCTAACTTTATTTACTTATTTATTTTTAATTAGTGAATAGACTCCATCTTCATTTTAGTTTCACATTACAAATGATTTGGGTACATTCATTGTGTCTTTTTAAAAAGATTATTAAAGTATGTATATGTATGTATGTATATCAATGTGCATGTGATGCATATATATATATCAAATTATTTTTACAGAAGTAAATACCCAGCATTGAAATATAACTTTGTTTTGCATTCTATTAAGCACATTCAGTTTCGATTTGGTAAAAAAAAATCTCAGACCAATATTCCAGCGAAACTTAGTTTGTGTTAATTTAACTTTCTCATAATCCATAACTAAATAACACATTTATAAAAATAAATTGATGGTATATTTGAGTGTAACATTTAAATATTACATTGGACTATCAATTTTCATAGATTTTGACTTCTGTATCAATCAACTTTCAAATGGTACATTTAATACAGCATAAATTAGCTTTGTTGTGAAAAAAAAAAAGATTCTGGATACTTGGCAAACATTCAGCAAGATAAGAAATAAGGCCAACATTCATTATTTTTTTAATGATGGTATCAAAATCATTGCTGATCCCTATTTTTAATGTCCTTACTTTTTCTGGGTATATGATACTGATGCAAGTTAATACTCTGACTTTGGAATGTGCCTCACTGGCAGCTAATGGGTTAATATTGAAATAACTTTTATTACACTCTGGTAAGAGTCTGCTAGCCTTGTACAGCTATTAAAGCTCCAAAATAAACGAAACCACTGAATTGTAGTTGTAACTATTTGTGCAATTAATGTTGGGTGGTAATAAAAAGCTTAAATGCACATGCTGTTGTACTTGCTATTAACCTCTGCTTCTCCCCCAAAAAATTATGTTTTCTTAATGGAATAATATTATGAATGAACTATATATCTGACTATGAAGGAAACAAGAGCCCAGTCAGAAAATGAAACCCTCAGCAGTATCTAGATGTGATGTCTATCCATCTATAGATCTATCTATCTATCTATCTATCTATCTATCTATCTGTATATATCTGTTGGCTCAGGTTAGTAAAAAAGAAATCCTTCCCAAATGCAATATTTTGACTGTATGTGTCATGGTAAATGTGAAACAAAATGACCATGGCATACACAAAACTAATGTAAAATGCACATTTGACAATGAAGGCAAATGAAAAATGAAAGGGATGAATGTTATATTTTCATTAAAAATTTATTCAACTATATAAAATGTTAATAAATGCATACATATATATTTTTTAAATCCAAAATATACATAGTCCAGGTTCACTGGAAATTTGTTTGCTCAACCACAGAGAAAAATATTTTAGGGAATTCCTCTACAATTCATTCTATCCGTCTCATAGTTTTATTACATAAATAACATTAATTATATACATAATAAAAATAATAACAACAACAAAAAAAACAATTATTTTGCTAACAGAAATCAGACATTACTGCAGTGGACACCCTAGTCTAGTGCCAATGTTTAGTCAATGCTGTATTTTAATTATAGTAGTACATGCATGTGGCATGGGGAACATTGTTCTTGTCTGTAATGTGCATGCTGTTGCACACATGCAACTGCTATTTTAACTGAATACTTATAAGGTATATCACATCTTTCAACACTTTAGTCTTTAGTTTGAAACAAAATGTTTGGAGAAGAAATATTCAATAATTCAGTTGTAAATTGAGATTATATCATGCTCTTGATTGATAAATATGCTCTCTGCTGATGCACTGGAGTTCACCAGGTAAACTTTGCTTCTGGTCTGTGTTGAAAAACAAGCTCCATTATGTGGCACTTTAATTAAGTCAAGCATTTAAGGGATGTCAAATTCCTTTTATTTATTTGTTTTTTCTATATCTCTGAATGCTTCAATATCTCGATTTGTGCATTCAATTGAGGTAGTTGTTGTGATCAACTTTAAATGGTGTATTTGAAGTGGTGAAGACAAAAGAATAATGAACAATTTGCCCATATTAATGAAATACTGAATAGTTGCATAATTTATGTATTTAAATTCCACAGCACTATACTTGTTAAGGAAATACCTTATGATGAACCATTCTATTTTATAGTCATGTAAGCGACTCACCAGGGATATGTTTAAAGGAACATTAAACAATAAATACATTTCATGCACTTCCCTCTAATTATAGGTACCACCATTTTGAACCTAGGTTAAACTACCGGTATCAGAAGAAGAGATGTGGCACATGTGAAAACACCAGAACATTGGTATGCAGTGAAAGACAACTTTAAAGATGGTAGCACCTATGACTGGACGTAGATGGAGAATAACCTTGATACTATACATGAAATACATTAGTGTTTAATGTCCATTTAAAAACGTGCCGCTCTAAAACATTGTTTTATAGAAGCCTTCCAGAAATCGAATTGAAGTAAAATCGTATTTACGAAAACTAAATCTCTTACATGGTGCACTGAGATTTTCTTTTTTGGCCATGGGATACTATTTTTGGAATAATTTTGCCAATGAAGCCAAAAAAAAAAAGTTGTTGCATAGTCTTCTATATAGTATTCATCTCCAACTCCAGTCCTCATGAATTATGATTATTTCAGGATTTACGTATACCCATCTCTAATTATAACTAAGTTATAATGACCTTGGTATAGATTAACTACATGTGCTTAAGAGGGAATATAATAAAAGTTCAGCTTGCTGAAGTCTAGAGTACTGGGCCAATTGTCATTCAAATTAAGATAACATGTAAATATTACAAAACATCAACATAAATATAATGATGTGGACAGTTGATTTCATTTTTTTAAATAAAAGATGTACAAAACATTAAACGGAATGGTATGATGATAAAAACAAAAAATGGAAACAGACATTGCATTCATAGTATATTAGTCATTAAAACAATGGCTGAGTTATGGACCAACATCTTATAAATTCAACAGATATCCTGTCCCAAGTTAAGGAAGTATCATTGCTCCCATACTCATACTATTTCCCATATTGAGTGAGTGAGACCAGCTCTGTAAATTTACTACTGCATTCGAAGTTAATTAAAAAAAAAAAGAAGCTAATATGGGTAAAATTGTAGAGTTGGCTAGGAGAATGTCGATCTTTTAAAAATAACAAAAACCTGCTGGCACAATAACTCTTAGCTCAGAGCTACCAAATAACAATACTTCAGGGATTCCACATAAAGCAAAATATGTTGAACTCTTACTGAATCAAAAATGCAATGTCAGTTGTAATATGGGCATGCGACTCTTGGTCAAAGTCACAACATTAAAAGAAACTATCAGTAACCAGTCTCAATGCAATACTGAACTGATCTGCTAGGGTTCCCTTCTATTTCTTCCTAGTTAAAATCTAGAAAGTTTAATGAGTAAGCTGCCCAATCCCAATAGGATTTGCAATTCATTACCAAGAAAAGCTGCTAACCCAACACAAATGACGTGTTGATGGTGTCTGTACGTTGCCAGTAATCACAAGACAACAAGGTTGACCAGTTTCAGCTTTCTTGACCTTTTACCTTTCTGCTCTAATTTTGTATCTGAGAACAAAATAGGCAACCAGCCGCAGAACAACAAAGAATACGCCAAGTATGATGAAATCCAGATATAGTTTTGCATTCTCCACATCCAGTTCCTTTAGAATAGCTTCGGACTTCTGGAAGTGGCAAGTTTCATCTTTGTTACAATGTAAATCTTCTCTGTCAAGACCATAAATTGATAGGATAACCCCCTCAAATCCATATCTGTAAAGAGATATAAAATAATAATTACAAATAGTTCTAGTGACGGTTTGCTTATGGGCACAATCTCTACTGAATATAATAAAGAGATTGAGACTATGATAAATGATTCAGTAACTTGTATACAGAGTTAGATCTGCTATTAGAGGAATGTTAAACAGTAAATACATCATAAGAATATTAATGTATTCAAAGCCAAGATAAGCCTCAGAATAATATGTAGACTTTTTTTTTAAATTATATTAGTTGTTTAAATGTTGAATATATAAGTGCAAAGGTTTAGTTTCTATAAAGTTTTGGGAAAGTAATGGGTGCTGCCATATTGGAACCCAGGTTTTTCCCTCATCTATCTCTGCTGCTGGGACAAATATAAAACACAAATTAAAAGAGAGTTTGCAAGCAAGCCGGTGTGGAATATAGGACTGTTAAAGTAACAATCTAACACATGCTTGTTTGCTCTCTCAATTTTGTATCTGTCCCTAACTATCCTCAGAAGAGATAGATAAGAGGAAACCCTAGGTTCCAAAACGGCAGCACCCATTGCTTTATAGAATATTAGAAGTGTAACGCAAAAATATTAGCACTACTGTTTGTTAACATCCCTCAGCACAATCAATGGCACTTCTATTTTTGAAAGTTAAATCACAGCAAAGGGGGACAAAATAAATAATGAACGTATATTGCAATGTTTTTTTTACACATAAACAGACATTTTATATCACAATCTTAAGCTGTTTAATGTCCTTTTATGAACTAGTGTTGTGTTGCTAATTGCATCATACTGTATACAGGGTAGAATTGTACATTTTGTTAACACATATACTAAACAGCAAGTCTAAACCACACAATAATAATAGTATTTATTTAGTGCCTTTCTCTGCACCCAAGTGGACTCGCACAAGACTTGGCTATTAGCTGATAATCAGCAGACGGCAAAATAATAGTTACTATAACCCACTATAATAGCATTGAAGTTATCAGTCCTGCCAAGCAGGAAGCTTGTAGCGTAGCCCTTTATATATTAGTGGGCATCATTACCTGACATAAGACATGTATGACATCCACTGAAGATACCCTGGAATAGTGTCAAAGCTGACAAAGAAGCCAGAGAACAGGAGTACGGGAATAGCTGTAACTGGTCCTACAAATGTTGCCACCTGCGAGGAATAGGCAAAGAATTACTATATATGTTAAAAGGACACTGTTTAATACATGTATAATATGTAAGCACATCAGTTAAAATCAATACATGTTTCAAAACTAGGGAAATGGAGGAGTGAAAGTGTGTTGTGGGGTAATAGAAGATATGTGTTTAACCTTCAGCAAAGAAAAGGGTTTTCACAGTAAGTGTAGTCGAGTTTTGGAACTTTTTATCTGGGTGGTTTGTGACTACAGAGACAGTAGATCAGGGGTGTCCAAACTTTGCTCTCCAGAGGTTTTGGAACTACATTTCCCATGATGCTCAGCTAGATAAAATGCTGGCTGAGCATCATCGGAAATGTAGTTCCAAAACCTCTGGAGAGCAAAGTTTGGACACCCCTGCAGTAGATAGATTGAAAACTGGCTTAGGCATAGGGTCCAATTTATGAGGCTTCAGGGCCTCATATGCTATTTAAAGGGACATAAAACACAAAATATTTATTTCATGATTCAGATAGAGCATACCATTTTAAACAACTTTCTAATTTACTTCTATTATCAAATTTGCTTAATTCTATGAAGCCGATTTACCAAATGTCTGTCGGACCTGATCCGACACTGCGGATCAGGTACGACAGACATCACTGAATGCGAAGAGCAATACGCTCTCCGTATTCAGCATTGCAAAGCCGCCCCCTGCAGACTCGCCCCCTGCAGAATCGGCCGCCAGCAGGGGGGTGTCAATCAACCAGATCGTACTCAATTGGGTTGAATTGTGGCGATTCCTGTCCGCTTCATCAGAGCAGGCGGACAGGGTTATGGAGCAGCAGTCTTTAGACCGCTGCTCCATAACTTGTGTTTCTGAAGACTCGCCAGAAACACGGGCCCTCAAGCTCCGTTCGGTAAATGGGCCTCTATGAGTATCCTTTATTGAAGGTGCAGCAAATCACTACTGGGATCTAGTTGAACACATGAATAAGCCAATAACAAGAGGCATATATGTTAAGCCAACAATCAGCACCTTGCTCCCAGTTCCTAAGTCTACCTAGGTATCCTTTTTTTTAACCAGGGATACCAGAAGAACGAAGAAATTTAGCTAATAGAAGTAAATTGGATAAGTTGTTTAAAATTGTATGCTCTATCTTAACTATGAAATAATTTTTGGGGGTTTTATGTCCCTTTAAGTAGCTACGGTTTTAAGACTGCTGATACTTAGCTTTCCCAACACTTCAAGGGTGGTGAAGTCAAATCATCCAGGTCAGGATCGACTGGAATGATTGACAAGCCCTGCTCCTTGCAACTGGTTGTGCTGGAGCAGGGGGCACAGCTGCACAAGCAGTTGCTTGTGCAATGTTAACTGTGGCAGCGAATGCTGCCAGGTGGACAAGGTTCCCGTCCAGATTTTGATAAATGGCGAAAAATAGGGGCAGAAGATATACTGGCGCTATTGAAAAAATAGCTGGGAGATGTCACCAGTGGCTATAAAAAAAAAAAAATATATATATATATATATATATATATAGATCAAGTAATATTTAGAACCGTGTATGTTCTTAAATAGCTTTCTGTGCTGGTTTATAAATGGTCCAGAAGGTATAACAATGTAACCAGAAATAATACTCAGAGACAGAATACTCAGAGATATAATATGTTTAAATGTAACTTTATAATAATATTAAATGAACCTTTACAAGAATTAAAAGAATACACATAAATTGCACATAAAACAGCTGTGTCGACACATACAAAGTTTAAAAAATCATAGACGTCCGCTCTAAGAGCAATAGTTTGGTTATTTATGGTAAGATACACAGCCAGCAAGCGAGAGCCGGCAGGTATCAATAAGAGGCGCCAATAAGTGAAAAGTAACTAAAGATTATTAAGATAAATACAAAAATGTATATAGTGGAGTATCCTTAAACAATATCTAAAAATATATTAATGTATGGTATCAATAGATAAATATACACTAGTAATATGTAAGTAGTATAAATGATACAATATCCTTACAAATCATGATAATCAAAATAAAAAAGATATCCAAATACTGTGAAAAAATGTCCAGAATAAAAAAGAATTATAAATTGAAGAATAATAAAAAATCCATATCAATATCGGTCAATAAAATAATAAAATAAGCAAAAAAAATATATATAGTGAGAATTACTAAAAAATATTGATATATGTTGTATCCAGAGGAAAGCAGGTAGAACTTATCCACAAACCAAATGAAGATGAGTGGCAATGTCCAAGAACACTTCCTAGGCAGCTCCTCTGATGTGTCGTGCCCTAACACAAATTCGAAACATCTATAACACAAGAGACAGAGGGCGCCACATAGTGCAGATAAAACAACAATAGGTGTAGGGTTGCAGGTATATAGATATCTTTCTCACGTGGTAAAAGGCACTAGAGTGCAGCACAAACAAGCCGGGTCCAAAGAGTCGCCAGGCACCTGGATCTGGTCGTGTCTATATCCCAGCAGAGAGGAACCGAAGGGGCAATGTAGTTCCCACGGTCTTTAACAGTAGTGGCAGAGGCTAATGTTCTCCAAGGCACAAGGGATGAGATCACCAACAGGGAGCCCCAAGAGTGCTCGATCCAAATAAACAAGTGCAGCAGCAATGTAACAAAACATCAGATATTTATTAAAAAGTTAAAAGCACATCGGCAGGTAAATACACATCAGCAACGCATTTCTCCGTGTCACAGCACGGTTTCATCAGGCTATAAAAACAGTTACAAAGCTGCTACACTAACTAATATTAACCAATCAGCATCTAGGGGAGTCTTACGCCCACAGATAACATAGCTGTTGAGAATGTTAACCATCAACAAAACATCTTCATATAATATATAAGAAGAGATCTCAAGCGTTCATAAAGTCTTTCCACAAAAACAGCAGAATCATAATAGTCACATTACTTATAATATTATGTGGGGCTATTCTATATTTATATGTATAAATGAAAAGCGCTATTAAAATAAGTTTTAAAGTTTGAAGGGGGTAAGAGCGAATGACGAAAACGTCATCTCGTAGATAAACCAATCACATATGAGGGTGTGTGGATAGAGTCACGGTGACATACAAATTAACCAATACTCCTTCATTAAATGAATTTAGATGGGGTGTAATACGTGAACCAATCACGTGCGAGGGGGTGTGAATAGAGTCACGGTAACATACAAAAAAAACAGTGTTCCGTCATTAGATAAATATAGAAGGAGTCAAATACGTGACATCTCGAATAAGGAAATAATAAAATGTGTACATATATGAACATACTCATGTGTTAGGGTAATTATGCCAACTGAGGTTTATGTAGATATCAAAGTTAGAGGGGGTGGAGGCGATAGGTGAAAAAATAATCTCCTTAACAGAACCAATCGCATATAAGGGGGTGTGTATAGAGTCACAGTGACATAAAAATAAACCAGTGCTCCATCGTTAAATGAATATAGAACGGATATTTAAACATAATGTCTCAAATGTCAAAATAAAAAATGTGTATATATATATATATATATATATATCAACATACTCATGTGTCAGAATGAGGCTGCCAACTGAAATTTATGTTGTGACTACTAGATGTGGTAACGGATCAGAATATATAAAACATCCAGAACTGGACAAAAATAGATAGGAAAAATAAGGACAATTTGTAGATGGCTATGATATAAATCGTATCGGGATAGGGAGTATTGTAATTGGTGTTCAAACAACCATAGAATAATAAAAAGAATTAGAACAAAAAAGATGGACAAGGTGAATGAGCTTGAAGTGGGGAATAGATTTAGATAACCCGAAGTGGCGAGAGCCGAAAAATGTTCAACCAATGTGTGCAATATTAAGGGAACAGACATAAAGCCAAGAGCCCATACCGGTGAAGCCTACGTAGTGGGAGAAGGAAACAGTAAGCAAATCAAGAAGAAGTCTAAAAACTATCAAAAGGTTACTTTGTGACAATACTGTATTGGTAAACCCAAGGAATGGTTATGAAGTAAGAGGGGGGAAAAGCGTCAGTGAAAACAAATAGGAATATCACAAAAGTGAGAGCTTATGATAATACACAAGTGACATTTAAAAAGAAATTAGAAAATTAGAAAGCCGCCAGGTCCATGTTTAAACTGAGACCAGAGGGAAATATGGTCTTCAATTTGTAGATCCAGTATGTTTCCCTCTGTCTCAATCTATAGAATCTATTATATAGATGAGAAGGAGGAATGGATTCAATGGGACAGATATTAAAAATATCAGGAGAACCATTATGGTTCAAGTTACAGTGTCTGGGGACACTATGTTACTTGAAGTTATTCTTCATATTTCTAAAATGATCATTCCATCTATTTCTAATTACTCTGCACGTATGGCCCACATACACATTGTGGAAAGACTTTATAAACGCTTGAGATCACTTCTCATATATTATATGAAGATGTTTTGTTGATGGTTAACATTCTCAACAGCTGTGTTATCTGTGGGCGTAAGACTCCCCCTGATTGGTTAATATTAGTTATAAGTGTAGCAGCTTTGTAACTGTTTTTATAGCCTGATGAAACCGTGCTGTGACACGGAGAAATGCGTTGCTGATGTGCATTTACCTGCCGATGTGCTTTTAACTTTTTAATAAATATCTGATGTTTTGTTACATCGCTGCTGCACTTGTTTATTTGGATCGACCACTCTTAGGGCTCCCTGTTGGTGATCTCATCCCTTGTGCCTTGGAGAACATTAGCCTCTGCCACTACTGTTAAAGACCGTGGGAACTACATTGCCCCTTCGGTTCCTCTGCTGGGATATAGACACGACCAGATCCAGGTGCCTGGGGAGGTCTGCCGGGCGACTCTTTAGACCCGGCTTGTTTGTACTGCACACTAATGCCTTTTACCACGTGAGTAGGATATCTATATACCTGCAACCCTACAGCTATTGTTGTTGTTTTATCTGCACTATGTGGCGCCCTCTGTCTCTTGTGTTATAGAAGTTTGGTTAGTTGCTCTTAGAGAGGGCGTCCATGATTTTTTAAACTTTGTATGCGTCGACACAACTGTTTTATGTGCAATTTATGTGTATTCTTTCAATTGCTGTAAAGGTTCATTTAATATTATTATAAAGTTACATTTAAACGTATTCTATCTCTGAGTATTATTTCTGGTTACATTGTTATACCTTCTGGACCATTTATAAACCAGCACAGAAAGCTATTTAAGAACATACACGGTTCTAAATATTACTTGATCTTTGCATATATATATATATACTTTTTTATAGCCACTGGTGACATCTCCCCGATATTTTTTCAATAGCGCCAGTATATCTTCTGCCATTTATTTTTCTTTATTTCTCTGGGATTTTTGAGAGGGAATCCCCTATACTTGGCAGAGCGGTAAGGGTTCTAGTGCCAGTTTGGCCCACTTTGATAAATGGAGGCCAAAATAATGGTCATGACTATGAAAGGTTGGGGTAAAAGAGGAACCAATATACTGTTTTTACTGCAAGGTATTATAATATACACAGTAGACTTACGAAGGTTGAACTTGATGCACTTTTATTTCCACATCATATCAACCTGATGTTTATTTTGTGATAAAACACTTGTACTTTAACAAAGGATACCAAGAGAACAAAGCAAACTAGATAATTGAAGTCTATTGTAATGTTGTTTTAAATCATAAAAAGAAACATTTTGGGTGTCATGTCCCTTTAAAGGAACGTAAAAGTACACAAAGAAAATATTTGAATAGACCACTTCATTATATCGCTGTTGCTTGCATCTGTTTAACCCAGCTCCAGAACAGCAATGCATTAGTGGGACCTAGATAAAAACATCTGATGAGTCAATGACAAGAGGCATATGTGGGTAGCTGCCAATCAGCATCCAGCTTCCAGCAGTGCACTGCTGCTCCACTACCTAGGCATGGTTGCCAACAAAGGATTCCATAATAAATGATTATTATTTAGATATAATAGGACAAAGAGTTTTGGAAGATAAAATGACATTTGTCAAACATAGTCAGATAACTAAATATGTCAAACCAATAAACTAATTTAAACAAACTAAATTTGCAGATAAAAAAACCAAGATGTACAAAAGAACAAATGTCAATAAAATAAGTTCGCTTCTCTGTATCAAGTACCTGCAGGGACGTAGAAGCTGCCCCGATCAGAAGCCCTAACGACTGGGCAACTAATGATGTCAGTGTCCCCAAAGCAGCAAATAGAATAAATCTGAGCGCATCGGTTGGCTGTGAGGTCATCCAGTATACAATACTGCAGTATGCAACAGGAAACAAGATCTAAAAGCAAATAAAAGAATATTCAGCCAAGGATTATCAATATTTTCACATCCTTATTGTTGTTTTTTTTAATCATTTGTACATTTTTTATTTCCCTGACATTTTAGAAACCCACCAGCTATAAAAGCCAAATAAAAAGGATGTGTAAACAATACTTAAACAGGTATAACCCATGTTATTCTCCTGATTAGCATTTAAAGGGCATTTTACTAAAAAAATAAATTCTGATATATACAAAAGAAAAAGAGAATGTTTAGACAGACTCTGGAGGTGCGCTAGGCGCCAAATGGTAGAAAAACAAACGATGGGCGAAGATCAAAGGCCGCTCTCTCGAATAATACGACAATAGCCAAAACCAATCCTGAATGGAATAAAAAGAGGCGCCAATAGGGTGATAACGTAAACACAAGAGACAATAGCAGCAAGCGACGATGGGTATACTCACAAACGGAGCGGCACTGATTTGCGCCAGACACAGCAGACCGGGACCTGTTCGTCGCCCGGCAGACCAGCAATCGATCGAAACTCCAGGCGATCACGTGGGACCCTTCAGCCAATCAGGTATGAGGACACGTCCACACCTTGTTCCTAACGGCCGCTCAACCAATCCAAAGAGTTCTGTGTTGAAACTCTCCTAAAAGGAAAGACATTGATGGTCCGTATCAGGAAAAAGCAGGGAGGAAGGTGTGTATCCAGATCGTCTTTGGATTGGTTGAGCGGCCGTTAGGAACAAGGTGTGGACGTGTCCTCATACCTGATTGGCTGAAGGGTCCCACGTGATCGCCTGGAATTTCGATCGATTGCTGGTCTGCCGGGTGACGAACAGGTCCCGGTCTGCTGTGTCTGGCGCAAATCAGTGCCGCTCCGTTTGTGAGTATACCCATCGTCGCTTGCTGCTATTGTCTCTTGTGTTTATGTTATCACCCTATTGGCGCCTCTTTTTATTCCATTCAGTATTGGTTTTGGCTATATACAAAAGAGAAGCACATAAATAGGATAATAAAAAGGGTTAAAATGAAAAAAAAGGTTAACAAAATATAAAATGAAATGAGCAAGAAATACGTGTTTACGCAGCACTGAAAATTAAACTTCCATTGCTCATTGGCTTTAAATTCCCACTGATCTATTGTCCGACTCTCAACAAAACTTTATCAAAATAATGAGGGTTACTCAATATAGGAAAAAAAGATGTAACTCCCAATTTAAAATAAAAGGTTTAAAGGGACATAAACCTACTTTTTAATGTACTTTTTGTAATCAAATTTTCTTCATTTCCTTGTAAACCTTTGTAGAAAAGCAGGAATGTTAGGTCAGGAGAGTTCCTGTGTATGCAGCATTATATGGTAGCAGTTTTGCAAGAATATTATAGATTAGCAAGAGAACTAGATGGCAGTGTTATTTTCTGTTTTGTGTTCCAGATATGTACATACTACCTCAATAGATAACTCTTCAACAAAGAATAACATGAGAACTAAATAAATTTGCTAATAGAAGTAAATTGGAAACTTTTTTTAAATTGTATTCTCTATCTGAATCATGAAAGAAAAATGTTGAGTTTCATGTCCCTTTAATTTTTGAAAGCTTGAATAAATTGTAGGACTGGGATTTTGATATTGAAACTCCAGAATGGGGGTTCCCTTTATTTTGCCATTCAATGGATTAATCACAATCCTTTAGAAAAACAAATGATTTTTATGTTGAAAAACATTAGATACATTTTTCTAAAGGATTATAATCGACTCCCAAGAGATTTAGGCGTTGATCTTAATCTTTTAGAAAAAGATATCTAATGGTTTCAACAACAAAAAAATTACAATTAATGTCTATGGGGTTTTTTTGTAAATAAACTATGAGATACATTTTTTCTAAAGGATTGTGATGAACACTTAAGGTTCTTGGTAGTCAATCATAATCCTTTGAAAAAACGTATCTAATGTTTTTTATTTCAACAGATATTAAAGTCTACAGGATGGTTTGTAGATAAATCATCTGTTTTCCTAAAAGATTGTGATCAACCACTTAATGTTATCATTGAAAGATCAATTGTAAAAATAGACTACAGGGTTGATCACAATCCTTTAGAAAAACATCAAATTATGTATCTAAGAAAAATCCCCATAGACTTTAATGGTGACTTTGTGTTGATAATCAATAATAAGTTTTTCTAAAGGATTGTGATCAATCCATATATTTTGATACTCACTCGCATATTCACTGAAGTTTATGAGAATTGTAACATTTAAATAATCAAAATAACATTTTTAAAGGGGCACTAATCCCAATTTCTTTCTTTCATTCAGATAAAACATGCAAATTAAAAAAAAAATCAAATTTACTCCTATTATCAATTTTTCTACGTTCTCTTGCTATCTTTATTTGAAAAGCAGGAATGTAACGCTTAGGCGCCGGCCCATTTTAGGTTCAGCACCCTGGATAGCGCTTGCTTATTGGTGGCTACATTTAGGGTTTAGTAAATTTGGGTTCAGTATCCCTTTAATGTTTGAATATAATGATAAAAACATAATACTTTCAATACGATCTCCTCTAATATCAAGTGTATTGATGTATCAGAACTATCAAGTGTGTGTGCGCATGCGTACATGCATGTAGTTGCGTGTGTATTTACGAACTTCGTTCCTTATTTTAAGCTTAACAATTAAAACTAAATATTTTCTTTAAAATCAGCTCCTATAGACTGTTTACGTATCATCTACAACAAATTCTCTGTAACTCCACAAGGCTAGAGGTATGACACAATAATATCTCCCAGCTGAGAATCATTTTTTAAATTCTTATTAATGTCAGTATAATATGTTCACCAGCTCTTTAAAGGGACACTGAACCCAATTTTTTTTCTTTCATGATTCAGATAGAGCATGCGAATTCAAGCAACTTTCTAATTTACTCCTATTATCAATTTTTCTTTGTTCTCTTGCTATCTTTATTTAAAAAGCAGGACTGTAATGCATAGGAGCCGGACCATTTTGGGTTGAGAACCTGGGTTATGCTTGGTTATTGGTGGGTAAATGTCAGCCTCTAATAAGCAAGCGCTAACCATGGTGCTGAACCTAAAATGGGCTGGCTGCTAAGATTTACATTCCTGCTTTTAAAATAAAGATACCAAGAGAACAAAGAAAAATTGATACTAGGAGTAAATTAGAAAGTTGCTTAAAATTTCATGCTCTATTTGAATCATGAAATAAATTTTTTTGGGTTCAGTGTCCCTTGAAGTGAAAAAATAAATGTTATTGTGGTCACTGATAGAAAAACACTAGGACCACCTGAACGAACCCATACAAATTGCAATACTACAATATATGTGGCAGATTTACCTGAAAAGGAACATCAGCCATTGTTTTGGCTAAGTAGTACGCCTTCAGACTGTACCAGTAATTCAAATGTTCCCTCAGGAACACTCCCATTTCAAGTGGAACTATTAACAAAGAAAAGAAAATATATTTCATATGCACAAGAATGTATTATACTCTTCCCTGGGCAACATACTTTAGACAAAATGGTTCAGCAAAGGTTTAGTTGTCTATATCTCAATTAGATCCACTGCAAGTACATTATTTAGCTTCAGAATGGTGTTTAAGGTCGCATGACACATTTGTAAAAGTATTTAGGATCAAACATAACTGTATAACCTGAAATTATTTATATGCAATAGAAAATCTACAATCTAGATTAAATGAGCTTGCTGCAGGGTTTTGATCCAGCATACAGACCCCTGGCAGCATAGTCACATAATAAACACAAGTTTGTTATCAGGATAAACCACTGAGCTGAGACATGACACGGCAGTACCACTGGTTACGTCACATGATAGATAGATAGATAGATAGATAGATAGATAGATAGATAGATAGATAGATAGCAGAGACAGGCAGGCGGCCAGACAAACAGACAAATAGGTAGATATACAAATAGATAGATTGATAAATAGATAGATAATAGACAGATAGCTAGGACAGACTGACAGACAGATAGAAACGTAGACAGGTTTCCCACTAGCTAACACCTAGATTACGAGTTTTGCGCTAAACAGGGTGCGAAACAGGTTTAAACGTAACTTTCTTTTCCCCATAGACATCAATGGGGTTGCGTTATAGCGATCGCCATTCCGCACGTTAGAAAAAAACCTAACATCTGACGTGCGGAATGGCGATCGCTATAACGCAACCCCATTGATGTCTATGGGGAAAAGAAAGTTACGTTTAAACCTAACAACCTAACATAAACCCCAAGTCTAAACACTATAATAAAGTTATTAACCGCTAATCTGCCGCTCCCGACATCGCCGACAATAATAAAAGTTATTAACCCCTATTCTGCTGCTCCCAACATCGTCAACACTATAATAAACTTATTAACCCCTATTCCTCCGCTCCCCGACATCGCCGATACTTTAATAAAGTTATTAACCCCTAATCTGCCGCCCCGACATCTCCGCCACTAATAAAAGCTATTAACCCCTATTCCGCCGATCCTTGACATCGCCGCCACTATATAAAATTATTAACCCCTAAACCTCCGGCCTCCCACATCTCCGCCACGAAATAACCCTAATAACCCCTAAACCGCCAGCCCCCCCACATTGCAAAACACTAAATTAAACTATTAACCCCTAACCCTAACACCCTCCTAACTTTAAATTAAAATTACAATATAACTATATTTAAATAAATAAAAACTTACCTGTGAAATAAATATAAACCTAACATTAAACTATAAATTAACCTAACATAACTAATCTAATAAAATAAAAAAATACTACCAATTAAAATATCTAAATTATAAATTTAAAAAAACCTAACATAACAAATTTTTTTAAAAAAAATCTAAAATTACAACTAAAAAAAAAACAAATCCTACGAAAAATTTAAAAAATCTGAGTTTACCAAAAATAATAAACACTAAAATCACGAAAACTAAAAAACACTAAGATTACAAAAAAATAAACGAAATGATCAAAAATAAAATCAATTACACCTATTCTAATAGCCCTATAAACATAAAAAAGTCCCCCAAAAATAGAAACACCCCCTAGCCTACAATAAACTACCAATAGCCCTTAAAAAGGCCTTTTGTAGGGCATTGCCCTAAAAAAATCAGCTCTTTTATCTGTAAAAAAATACAAAGTCCGCCCAACAATAAAACCCACCACTCAACTAACCACCCAAAATAAAAAACCTAAGTCTTAAAAAAAGCTACCCATTGACCCTAAAGGAGCATTTGTATGGGCATTGCCCATAAAAGGGCATTTAGCTCTTTTGCATTGCCCTTAAAAGGGCATTTAGCTCTTTTTCAAAGCCCAAACCCTAATCTAACAAAAAAAAACTACCCCAAAAAATTAACACTAACCCCAGAAGATCTACTTACGGTTTCTGAAGTCCAGGCATCCAGGCAGTGAGAAGCTTTCATCCAGGCGGTGAACTTCTATCTTCATCCCAGTGGCGCGGAGCGGAGCTATCCTGGATCCCATCCTCTGTGGAGCGTCCTCTTTACACAGTCGCCACCGTACACTGAAATTAAATGCAAGGTAGCCGTTTCAAAATGGCGTCCCTTGCATTCCTATTGGCTGATTTAATTCTTCAAATCAGCCAATAGGATGCCGCCTGGATGAAGACTTCTCGCAGCCTGGATGTCCGGACTTCAGGAACCGTGAGTAGATCTTCTGGGGTTAGTGTTAGGTTTTTTTGGGGGTGTTTTTTTTTTTTAGATTAGGGTTTGGGCTTTGAAAAAGAGCCGAATGCCATTTTAAGGGCAATGTCCATACAAATGCCCTTTTAGGGGCAATGGGAAGCTTAGTTTTAGTTAGTTAGGTTTTTTTATTTTGAGGGGTTGGTTGGGTGGTGGGTTTTACTGTTGGGGGGACTTTGTTTTTTTTCACAGGTAAAAGGCCCTTTTAAGAGCTAGTTTAGGGGGTGTTTTTATTTTAGAGAGGCTTTTTTATTTTTATAAGGCTATTAGATTAGGTGTAATTGTTTTTATTGTTGATAATTTTGTTTATTTTATTTTTAATCTTAGTGTTTTTATTTTTCGTGATTTTAGTGTTTATTATTTTTGGTAAACTTGGATTTTTTTTAAAAATTTCATAGGATTAGTTTTTTTAAATTTGTAATTTAGATATTTTAATTGGTAGTTTTTTTGTTTAATTAGAATAGTAATGTTAGTTTAATTTCTAGTTTAATCTTGTTTTTTTTATTTCACAGGTAAGTTTTTATTTATTTAAAGATAGTTATATAGTAATTTTAATTTTAATTTAGGGGGGTGTTTAGGGGTTAACAGTTTAATGTAGTGTTTTGCGATGTGGGGGGTTGGCAGTTTAGGGGTTAATAGGTTTATTTAGTGGCGGAAATGTGGGAGGTCGGAGGTTTAGGGGTTAATAACTTTATTTAGTGCAGTGATCTCAGGGAGCTGTGGAATAGGGGTTAATAACTTTATTATAGTGTGGTGATGTTGGGGAGCAGGGGTTTAGGGGTTAATATATTTAAATAGTGTTGGCGATGTGGGTGGGCAGCAGATTAGGGGTTAATAGGTTTATTTAATAGCCGCGATGTGGCTGGGTGGCAGATTAGGGGTTAATAAGTTTTAAATAGTGTTTGCGATGCAAGAGGGTGGAAGTTTAAGGGTTAATGGGTAGTTTATGGGTGTTAGTGTACTTTGTAACACTTTAGTTATGAGTTTTCTGAAAGATTTTGTTACACAAAATCCATAACTACTGCTGTAATACGGCTGTAATGCAAGCTTTTTAGCCTCACTGCACAACCTGTAATACCGGCGCTATGGAAATCCCACACAAAAACGTCATTTTTTTGAGTGCAGGATTGACGTTGCATTACAGGCTAAAATGCTTGCGGTACCGACACAACTCCCAATAGTGTCTTACTGCTTTTACGCTGAAATTGCCATTTTTTTTAGCGTTAAAAGCCGCAAAACTCGTAGTCTAGCCGTAAGGGATTTAGAAAGTCTATTACTTGTGGAAATGTAGAATGTTGTCTCCATTTCAGCATTGTTCTAAATACTGCCTGATTAGGGTTAAGGGAAGCTGGGGGCGAGGCATTTCGTTCAGGTTAGGGTAAAGTCAAGCAATTAGTTGCTACCTTCTTTAATTAGACTACAAGTTACAGACAATATATAATATTCCAATGCTAGTGTGATTTCTGCCATGAGGTTATGTTGTGGTGCATTCCATTAGCAGATTTTATGTTGTTACTGGATTCATTTACAACTAATTTCCACTCCGTGAAGTGTTTGTTTCCCATTAGGAACATACATTTCTGTAACAGACACCAGAAGTAAAAAGGTGCTCACACGTCAGTACGGTTGGCATGAGCGCAGCAAACATCAAGAACAGCATAGAGAAGAATAGGAATCCAGAGTTGCTCAAGACCTTTGTAGCCTCATTTCCAATCCCCAAGTACAGTAAACCGATGAGAATTCCAATCCCTATGTGAGAGAGGATCCGCAAGTGGGTCAGCACCTGGTGTAGGGACAGACAATAGGTGTAAGGCTCACAAACTGCAAATGCATCATGTATATCCCAATAAAGACTAGATCAAATGATTCCAACAATTATGTATATTTTAGCCAGAAACAAACCGTCTGTAGTTTTTGTTAAAGGGACACTGAACCCAAATGTTTTCTTTTGTGATTCAGATAGAGCATGCTATTTTAAGCAACTTTCTAATTTACTCCTATTATCACATTTTCTTCATTCTCTTGCTATCTTTATTTGAAAAGCAAGAATGTAAGTTTAGATGCTGGTCCATTTTTGGTGAACAACCTGGGTTGTTCTTGCTGATTGGTGGATAAATTCACCCACCAATAAACAAGTGCTGTCCAGAGTACTGAACCAAAAATTGGCTGGCTCCTTAGCTTAGATGCCTTCTTTTTCAAATAAAGATAGCAAGAGAACAAAGAAAAAATGATAATAGGAGTAAATTAGAAAAGTGCTTAAAATTGCATGCTCTATCTGAATCACGATAGAAAAAAATTGGGTTCAGTGTCCCTTTAAAAGGTACACAAAGCCCAGTATTTTTCTTTTGTGATTCAGTTATAGCAGTGTTTATCAACTGCGGTCCTCAAGTACCCCTAACAGGCCAAGTTTTCATTATAGATAATCAGCTGATGGGTGCGAGCTAGTTAGTAACCATGGTTACTGATCAGGTGATTATTTCACCTGTGCTCTAGTTCAGCAATAATAAAAACCTGGCCTGTTGGGGGTACATCCAATTTTAACCAACTTTCCAATTTACTTCTTTTTTCCAATTTGCTTCATTTTCTTGCTATTCTTTGTTAAAGGAGCAGCAATGCATTACTGGGAGCTAGCTGAACAAGAGGCATATATGTGCAGTCACCAATCAGCACCTAGCTCTATATAGAGCAATGCTGCTGCTGAGCCTACCTAGGTATGCTTTACAACAAAGGGTATCAATAAAGTTAAGTAAAATAGATAACAGATGTAAACTGGGAAGTTGTTTAAAATCACATGCCCTATCTGGATCACGAAAGTCTAATTTTGACTTTATTGTCCTTTTAATGGTAGGAAAAAAAGATCTTTATATATTTCATGCATACAGCTGAAACATAATCTAATGTTTTCTCTTTTCAACAAATGTGATAAGAGAATAATGTACCTTTTTTTGTCAAGTATATATCATAGTATAGCATTTAAACATGTCACAGATATTATTTTATTGCCTGGACAAGTAAACACTTTGTAATTTTCAGCAGGCTTCAATTGTAACTAGGGCCTCATACTGGACCTCAGATGTATCTAATACTGTTTACCGGTGTGAATAAGATCAGCTTTTTCATTTAAATAATCTTTATTAAAGGGATTGTCTAATAAAAATTAAACTTTCATGATTCAGATAGAGCAGGCAATTTTAAGCAACTTTGTAATTTACCTCTATTATCATTTTTTCTTCATTCTCTTGGTATCTTTATTTGAATGTACACTTAGAAGCTGGCCGATTTTTGGTTCAGCACCTGGGTAGTGCTTGCTGATTGGTGGCTACATTTAGACACCAATCAAAAAGTGCTACCTAGATGCTGAACCAAAAATGGGACGTCTCTTATGCTTACATTCCTACTTTTTTCAAATAAGGATACCAAGAGAACGAAGAAAAATAATAATATGAGTAAATTAGAAAGTAGCTTAAAATTCCCTACTCTATCTGAATCATGAAAGTTTAATTTTGACTAGACTATCCCTTTAATATTGGCATTTTGGGTAAAACATGGTCTGGGAAGGAAATAATTTTTTTCAATAGTAAAATTTTGGGCTATGCAATTTTTCATTAAAGCTGAATCATGTCTCCTTTATTGAGTCAATGGGGTCCACAGAATAAACATGGAAACGATACCTGAAACTCCCTTCTAATTTATGGGAGATTTTCATTCGCAAATAAAATGCCTATGAATCCAACCACTGCATGAACCCTTTTAATGTTTCTATTTTTTTTTTACAATTTTCTGACCAACTAGTGGTCTGATATCTGATCGTTTTCACTGTAACCGTCTGCAAGAAGCTTTTTATTTTCTTTATTGTTCATTTAAGGGGAGAGGAAGTCTTCTGAGCAACCTACCGAGTCCCTCATGATAGTCAGGCAGGTTCTCTTAAACAGGATACAGAACTGTGTAAGACAACTTGCAGAGAAGCTGTGGCAGCCTTCTGTAGGAGAAGAATCCTGAAAATAGAACTGGATTTCAGCATGAAAAGTCAAAATGTTTTTGTTAATACAAATTTAAATAAAGTTTTTTGAGCGTTAGAACATCCATGGGTTTTACTTGGTAAGTGTTAAGGGATTGTAATTAACTGATATTACAAGATGGTGTCTGATACTATAGAGACAAATTGTGACCACATAATAAAAATTCACATATTGTGGATCAACTGTCTCAGCAAGCCAGAATATAATGTAAATTGTTCAGTATGGAGAGCAAAAGGACTTACATATAGTGTTGCTACCTCAGTGATGTTTTCCTGGACAGTTATGACTTATACATGTTGCAGGGTGCACAGAAGGGAACATGCATTGCATTCTTGGACAGCACTATTCATGTTCCTCCCTGCACACCCTGCAGCATGCATAACTCATAAGTGTCCAGGAGAATATGGCCAAGGTGGCACCCTACTTACATAGGATAAGTAATAGACCCCTTGGTGGCTAAGTAATTAAGCACATGACTTCCTGAGAGTGCTGCAGTGCATTGTCCCCTCTGGCAGCCAACTGATTAAAATCTTGCCCAGCATACAGGTAAATAGTGTAAAGACAAAATGTGTTAGTTACCTCATCTGATGGCTTGTGCCACAGAAATGGGCTCATTTCATTCTCTGCACAGTGATCCATCTTTAGTTGCTCTGTTTCACACAAGTTATCCTGCACGGCCCTCACAAGACGAGGATTTTGCTCACCATATTCACCTGATGCAACTTCCATTACTAGAGGAGATGACAAAGGGTATTAGTTAAAGGTTCTACAGGTTGTACCGATCCCCTGTTAGACTGTTGTGTCATTTCACATACTACATGTTAAAATGTTTTAGCCTAATACTTATTTAAAAGGGATTATTGTACAGGAAATAATGTAATTCCTATGCACGAGGAGCAACATTGTTTTCTATTTTTGAATAAAGTTACCAAAGTTGTTTGTATTTAATTTGAAGCTACAATTGTTTGTGTAGGGGTGGTAATGCTGTAGTAATGCTCAATGTTAGATAAAGGCAAGATAAGATAAAGATTCAACTCTGTGGTCATGGTGACATATGTGGCAGTGTGCTATTGGAGTTGCCATGGTAATGTACTAGTGAGCCATAACTGATTTCTTGTCTTTCACCCAATCTCATTGGGTGATGTAATGTGGCTGTGTGACCTATCATATTTGCTTCCATGAGTCTGGGCATAGTTGGCCTTTGCATGCACCTGCTGTTGTAAAAACCATATAAATCAGTATTACTCCTTATGTTTCTCTAAATTATTCAGAGTGTGTGGGGGGGAGGGGAACCAACCATATGTGTTTTATTAATTTCACAGGCTGAGTAATTTCTCTTTATTATGCTGTATAGTGTATTAGCTGAGGAAAACACTACATAGGTGAAATAACGTAATAATAAATGGAAACACTGAACGTAATCTGCCAAACAAAATGTACAATCAGAAATTAAAAGGCCATTATAGTTGAAAAATGACATGGTTCCATCATGTGTTAAAGTATATAATATAAAGACTAGCGACCCAGCACCTCTATATGTTTAACCCTTGTGAAGGGGTTAAAAACCTAGTAAAAATAACACACCGGACATAATAAGCACTGCTAGTCACTTTGCAGGTTCCAAGTGGTACTTCTACTATGTGTTTAAAAAACACTGTTTAAAGTGGTTTCAGAATCAATATATGTTATTAATGGAATCTATAATTTATTTAAATTGCAAATAAAAACAATTTATAATTCTATTAGTTTTCTACTTTTTTTTTACAGCACAATAAATATACTCTGTCTTGAGAATGACATAAGAAACATTATGATATTTTACCACTAGAGGGCGGGCTCATTACATTAATGTGAACTGCAGAGTAGGGATAGCATTTTTTTATGTGGCAGCGCAAGTTTTTGCAGCTACACAGAAAATGAACAATGTGTGGCACAGTTTTTGTGGCCCTAGGGGAAAAAAAGAGAACTAGAAATGATTCTAATTCACATACAAGTTTTAAAACAATTTATAACCAAGTATAAAACAACAGAGGGAGATAAAACTGCTAGACAGGTCACTTACTAAAATCTGCTGGATTGTGGTAGGTTGGGCAGTTTAATCCCAGAGCTCTTAAGTACGGAACAAGATTTGACACCTTCCCACGATAGATGCATTGTCCCTGGCTTAGAACATAAAGCTGAAAATCCAAATAGAGAAAACAAAAAAATGATGACCTCTACAGATATCTGATTACTCATGTTTGCTATGGAAAGTAATACTCTACAACAATATAAATGGCTTTAATTTCAGTATAATGAGTAAACTGAGATATTCATTTAGCTGTATGAGATGCCTCTATTACAGTAGCTAGCTCATTTGTATTACTCATCATGCTGTAGTTTTTTTGTTTTGTTTTGTTTTTTTGGAGGGGAGTGGTAACCACTGTGTCAGCATATTGTGCAGAAGTCTGAAGGCCTGAAAATACTGCCTGGATATAGGAAATGGACACATTTACAGCCAGATTACCAGTGGAGCGCTATTGTAAGCGCAAGGAAAGTAAATGCAATCACGGTATTCTTTTCACTTTAAATAGAATAACCTTAATCGGCCTCTGTTCTCTGCCAATGCCCGTCATTATTACTTATGGTATGTAAATTATTGCTAATAACCCTGTTAGGCTTGCAAGAGGAATGTTGTGTTTGATATAATTATTTTGTTGTCAGACTGTCTCTAATGGCAGCTGCAGGTGAAAATCACTGCAACCAAAGCAAAATTTCTCTCTTGGCACAAGTTAACTACATTCTGATCTCATATACTATATCTGTAAATTACAATCTCAATCTTAACGGGTATTTATAGTGAAAGCATGACATGCTCTCATTCATTATCACCGCAATGCTATGTGTTTAACCACGGCAAAGGGATTACATACATAGGTAAAGAACCACTCAGGAGCAACCCAAGCAAAAATTACACAGCTGTGCAACTTGCGCTGCTGATTGGATCAGGTCAGTTTCTGCATAGGGCCAGCAGTTTTCTGCAGATCCAGAGCGAGACTTCAACTATGTGCTTAACCCCTTTTGTGTGGGTTAAACACATATATTTGCAGGGTTGATAGTGATAAAATTACATTCTCTAAGGAATAAGAGCACTAATGTTTTGATTGTAATATTTCCTTAGACTGAGATTGTAATATATATATAATATACATATGTAGTATATGAGATCAGGATTTATAATCAAATCTTTGCTTTGATTACAGTGATTTCCCCCATAGATGCCCCTTTAACGATTGTGGTTAGGTTTAGGTTTGGTGACTATGGTTAGTGTCAGGGCTATGGTAAATCTTTTGGATGCCATAAAAAGTTGCAGGGCTGTTAATAATTGAGGTCACCCCCACAGGTAGACAGGTGATATTGCTAAAGCCCCACTGTAATTATGGCTAATTATTTTGGCAATATTTTGGAAACCACAATATAGATGTAGGTGAGAACTTTGCACAAAATCCTGTATATGATCATTAATTGTTAATATCTAAGCACATTCTGTAGACACTGCAATTATATTTACTAATCTGTTTCACTGGCCAATTAACCACTTAGCTATCAATGATTCCCAGAAAGTGGACTACTCACCTGATCGAACAACTCAAACAGTTTGGCACTTGGCTGATGGATGGTACAGATAATATTCCTGCCACCCTGCGCCAAAGACTTCATCAAGGAAACAACCTGGAAGCAAGAGGAACTATCCAAGCCACTACGAGAAATACAAATTATGTTTCCTTTAGCTGTGCTTAAAAATAGAATCCTAAATGCAACAACTCATAAAATACATTAGAACAAGTCTATAAACCTTATATCAACCTTAGGCCTATGTATTCCTCCTATCCAAACCATTTGAAGTTAACATTCGGAAAATATATTGTCTGCCTCATCTAAAAGACTATTTTATTTCTCAAGAACCCTTTTTGTACATTAAAGGGACGGTCTCCTTCAGAATTTGTATGGTTTAAAAAGAGAGATAATCCCTTTATTACCCATTCACCAGTTTTGCACAACCAACACGGTTATATAAATACACTTTTTGCCTCTGTGATTACCTTGTGTCTAAGCCTCTGCAGACTGCCCCTTTATCTCAGTTCTTTTGACAGACTTGCATGTTAGCCAATCCGTGCCCTTTCATGAGTAACTACACTGGTGTGAGCACAATGTTACCTATATGGTACACATAAACTAACGCCCTCTAGCTGTGAAAAACTGTCAAATGCATTTATATAAGAGGCGGCCTTCAAGGGCTTAGAAATTAGCATATGAGCTTACCTAGGTTCAGCTTACTCAA
Organism: Bombina bombina; assembly: GCF_027579735.1. Lineage (NCBI taxonomy): Eukaryota > Metazoa > Chordata > Amphibia > Anura > Bombinatoridae > Bombina > Bombina bombina. The sequence goes on from NC_069501.1 coordinate 83,445,056, forward strand.
AGAATAACAAGAGAACAAAGTAAATTTGCTGATAAAAGTCAAATTGGAAAGTTGTTTAAAATTACATGCCCTATCTGAATCATGAAAGCTTAATTTTGACTACACTGTCCCTTAAAAGGTGCATGAAACCCAACAATTTCTATTTAGAAAGTTTCCAATTTACTTCAATAATCAAATTTACTTTATTGTATTGGCATCCTTTATTGCAACGCAGGAAGATTGCACTACATGGCTGCAGTTTTGAAAGAGTATTTTAAACAATGTTTTATATTGTGAAAATACTGTTACCATCTAGTACTCAAAAACATTCTTGTAAAACTTCTGGCATATAGTTCTCCTCACACGTGCACATTACCTACCTAGGTATTCTCGTCAACAAACAATACCACAAAAACAAAAAGTAAATTGAAAACTAATTCAATACGAAAACATGCAACAAATCTAGTGGGACCATCAACGCTGGAAATAATTACAATATTTTATTCCAAGAATAAAAATATCAGTAATGGTCCTCAATAAAATAAACATGCTTGCTCTGAGTGTTACAGAAACATGAGACATGTGCTCAGTGTTCTACTTTGAGTAACATACCTGGTGGGTTCATCAAAGAACATGACTGGGGGGTTATTCACTAATTCCAGGGCAATAGCGAGGCGCTTTCTTTGACCACCAGAAAGACTTCCTGTCCGGGTGTCCGAGCATGACAATAAGCCGAGAGCCGTTAGGATCTCTTTCACCTGAAATATGGATAGGAAATTAGAAGGGAGAATGTATATTGATAGAAACTGTAGATAAACAGTTTGTTGGCTGCATTTGGGTCTCATGCGATAGCAATTAGGTGCAATATTCACTAAAGCATGTTTTTTCCAAGTGATAAACTTGAATTAAGCTCCAGAAATGTTGACCTATCAATAATCAAGATGCTTGAGAGTTTTGAGATTTGATATTGTTAAAAAGTATTAAACAAACTAAATTTGTTTAGTACACAGGGCCAGCTCAACCATGGGACCAAGAGGGTCCAATGGACCGAGGCAGCACTTTACAAGGGGCAGCACTTTACAAGGGGAAGCACCTTACAAGGGGCAGCACCATACAAGGGGCAGCACCATACAAGGGGCAGCACCATACAAGGGGCAGCACCTTACAAGGGGCAGCACCATACAAGGGGCAGCACCTTACAAGGGGCAGCACTTTACAAGGGGCAGCACCATACAAGGGGCAGCACCATACAAGGGGCAGCACCATACAAGGGGCAGCACCATACAAGGGGCAGCACCATACAAGGGGCAGCACCATACAAGGGGCAGCACTTTACAAGGGGCAGCACCATACAAGGGGCAGCACCTTACAAGGGGCAGCACCATACAAGGGGCAGCACTTTACAAGGGGCAGCACTTTAGTCACTGTCAGGCCCAGAATACTCCTGTCCTCTGTCTATGTGGGGGAAATATCAGGCTCCCAGCAGCATAACCTCACAAAGACACAGAACAGGTCAGGTGCAACATTCAAGGTAGGACAAGTACATCTCTTCTCTAACGTCTTTATCACTTATTGCGCAACTGTGCATAAGCATTGATTGCATGCAGGTAGGCAGGCTTAGCAAGGTCAGCAGTCAGGCTAGAAGGTTGATATGCTAATCAGTAATGTTACTCTTGGGGGGGGGGTCATTTCATTCTTGGACCCAGGCAGCACAATATCTAGAGCTGGCCCGTTATTACATTCAAAGAGTCACACGTTACACTTAATATTTTAAAAATATCGGAAATTCTATGCTGCATGGAAGGACATTTTTACTATAAAACTGGTTCTCAGTGACGTGTTATAGTAGCTACATAGTATAAACTGGGTGGGAAATTGCCCCTATTGATTCATTATATGAAATAGCTGATTTTGCTGATTCAAGCCTCAATCTATTGTACTTAAAAACATGCCCATACAAATGGGCTGAACCTGCAGAAATAGCAGAGCACCTTATCTTATCTCTCTATATACATTAGCACCTCCTTACCTTTTCTGGTTTTACACAATGACCAATACTTAGAAACAAATGAAACTGTTACTACCTATATCTTCCACCCCCTACTGGGAACTTGATTGCTGTAAAGTATTTATATTTTCAGTACAGGTGGTGGTTCCAACAGACAAAAGCAACTTTTTAAATGATAAAATAAAGCTGAAGGATCTATTTGTAAACAATTTGATAGACTCCAGCACGTAAAACCGGTCATTGGCAACACATTAAAGGGTCATAAAACCCTATTTGTTTCTTCCATGATTCAGATATAATATGCACTTTTTAACAACTTTCCAATTCAATTCTATTATCAAATTTTCTTTGTTTTCTTGATATCCTTGGTGAAAAAGCAGGAAGGTAAGTTCAGGAGTGTGTGCCTGCCTGGAACACTATATGGCAGCAGTTTTGCAACAATGTCATACATTATTTCCTGTCATGTAGAGCTCCAGACATGTGCACGTTACCTATCTAGGTATCTCTTCAACAAAGAATAACACAATAGCAACACAAATTTGATAATAGAAATAAATTGAAAAGGTTTTTAATATTGTATTCTCTATCTGAATCATGAAAGAAACATATTGGGTTTCCTGTCCCTTTAAAGGGAAGACACAGTAGAAGTCATTTTTGTATAGAGCATACATTTTAAAGCAATTTTCAATTTCATCTCTATTATACATGTTGCTTCATTTTCATGTTATCCTTTGTTGAAGGAGCAGCAATATACTACTGGGAGCTAGATAAACACATCAGTAAGCCAATTACAAGAGGCATATTTGTGCATCCACCAATCAGCGGCTAGCTTCCAGCTCCTGAGTCTACCTAGGTATGCTTTTTTTATCAATGACACAAAGAGAGCGAAGCAAATTATATAATAGAAGAAGTAAATTGGAACGTTGTTTAAAATTGTACGCTCTATCTGAATCATGGGTTTCATATCTCTTTAAAGGGACACTAAACCCACATTTTTCTTTCATGATTTAGAGAATGCAAATTTAAGCAACTTTCTAATTTACTACTATTATCAATGTTTCTTTGTTCTCTTGTTATCTGTATTTGAAAAGGCTGCAATGTAAGCTTAGAAACCAGCCTATTTTTGTTCAGCACCTGGATACTGCTTGCTGATTGGTGGCTACATTTACCCACCAATCAGCAAGTGCTACCCTAGTGTTGAACCAAATATGGGCTGGCTCTTAAGCTTACATTCCTGTTTTTTCAAATAAAGATACCAAGAGAAGAAAGAAAAATTGATAATAGTAGTAAATTAGAAAGTTGCTTAAAATCACATTTTTGTATTTGAATCATGAAAGAAAAAATGTAGGTTTAGTGTCCCTATAACTAGCATTTCAGGCCTTAAATATTTGGGTACTAATATTGCTCCCGCAGCTTCATGAATGGAGCCCTATGTCTGAAAATCAAGACGATTTATAGTTTAATTAAACACAAGCATTTATACCACCTTTATCACCATGTTTATGTACAATAAATGTATTTTATTAACTATGCGAATTTAGACCTAGAGTATAATAATTAAATACATCCTAATGTACAGCTCACTGAATATTTCTTGAAGCACAACTTAAATTGCTTCCAATTAATCTCTGAAAATGTGTCCTTATAGGATACTTAAAGCAATTTTTGGAAACAGATATTGAAATGTCTGCAAAATAAATGCAAAACAAGACACTGCTATAATTACCTAACAGGTAGATTACGAGTTATGCACGCTGTAGGGAATTTAACGAACGCAACAAAATTTGCGTCATTTAACCCTCTATAGTGCAGCCATTACAAGTTTTGAAACAGCCGGCATGTGCGTGCGATATGGTGGTTTTAAGCTCCATACGGCACACAATTCAAGCGCTGTTTTGACGTGCTCGTGCACGCTTTCCCCATAGACATCCATGGGGAGAAGGTGTCAGAAAAAACCTAACACCTAAAGCGCAGAATGAAAAGCTCCGTAATGTAGCCCCATTGATGTCTATGGGGAAAAAAAGTTACATTTAAACCTAACACCCTTACATAAAGCTTAAGTCTAAATACCCCTAATATGCTGCCCCCGACATCGCAGACACCTAAAAAATGTTATTAACCCATAATCTGCTGCTCCCGATATCGCTGTCACCTAAGTAAATCTATTAACCCCTAATCTGCCACTCCCAATATCGCCGCCACTATACTAAAGTTAGAAACCCCTATACCCTCACACCCCAACATCGCCCACACTATAATAAATCTATTAACCCCTATTCTGCTGCTCCTCCTCATGATCACCGCAACTAAAGAAAACTATTAACCCCTAAACCTCTGGCCTCCCACATCACTACCACTAAATAAATCTATTAACCCCTAAACCGCCAGCCCCCCACATCGCAACAACCTTAATTAAACTATTAATCCCTAAACTTAACCCTAAACCTAACCCTAACTTTAACATAATTAAAATAGAGCTTAATTAAATTTACAATTATTAACTAACTACCCATTTAAAACTAGATACATACTTACCTGTGAAATAAAACATAAGCTAGCTACAATATAACTAATAGTTATATTGTAGCTAGCTTAGGTTTTATTTTTATTTGACAGGTAAGTTTGTATTTATTTTAACTAGGTAGACTAGTTAGTAAATAGTTATTAACTATTTACTAACTACCTAGTTAAAATAAATACAAACTTACCTGTCAAATAAAACCTAAGCTTTTACAAAAAATAAAAAAAACCTACCATTACAAAAAATAACAAACGAAATTATCCAAAATAATAAAAATCATTCCTATTCTAATACCCTTTTAAAAAAAATAAAAAACCCACCCCAAAATAAAAAAGCCTAATCTATAATAAACTACCAAGGGCCCTTAAAAGGGCCTTTGTGTGGGCCCTTAAAACGGCCTTTTGTAGGGCATTGCCCTAACGGTAACAGCAATTTTGCCACGAAACACCCCCTAACAGTATACAAACCCCCACCCCCCAAACCCAGAAAATAAAAATAAAGTAAAACCTAATCTACCCATTGCCATTAAAGGGCATTTGCATGGGCATTGCCCTTAAAATGGCATTTCGCTCCTTTTCCTGCCCTTAAAAGGGTATTCAGCTCTTTTATGAAATGCCCAAGCCCTAATCTAAAAATAAAAACCCACCCGAAACGAAAAAAATACATTACACAAAATAACAAACAAATTATAAAACATAATTCCTATTCTAATACCCATTTAAAAAAAAAAAACACAGCAAAATAAAAAACCTAATCTAGAATAAACTACCAATAGCCTTTAAAAGGGACTTTTGTAGGGCATTGCCCTAAGTTAAACAGCTCTTTTACCTAAAAAAAAAAATACAAAGTCCCACTAACATTACAACCCCCCCCCAACCCACAAAATAAAAATAAAACTATCTAAAAAAAATCTAAGCCAACCATTGCCCTGAAAAGGGCATTTGTATGGGCATTGCCCTTAAAGGGACAGTAAACCTTAAAAATAATGTTATATAATTCTGCACATAGTGCAGAATTATATAACATTATATTAGCCAAACTTTGTAAATCATAATATTCCCTTTTTATTTTGTAAAAATACCGCTGTTTTACAGACCCGCTCTCTGTACTCTGCTGAGCGGGTCTGTTGTTTTTACTGAGCGCATCGGGCCAGCTGTATAGTCACAGCCCGGCCCGACCGCGCCATTAGACACAGTGCAGCTCGCTCCCGCTCTGTCTAATTATTTATTTTTCTCCAAAATCTAAAAAAATTTTTTTTTCACAATTTAAAGCAGTAAAGAAAAAAAAACAATATGATTGCTCAGCCAGAATGCTGATTTTTCAGTTTTATAAATCCAGCCAATGTTACAGTATTAAAGGGTTTTATCACAATCCTTTTAGAAAAATGTATAAAATGATTTATCTTCAAAGCTCACAATAGACTTGGTGCTTTTCTGTTGAAAATAATTTGATTGGATTTTTTGTATTTTTTTTTAAGGATTGTGATTAACCCTTAATCAGCAACTGTATTGTGGATTATAGATAAGCGCCAGTTAAGGTAAATTCCATAATATTTCACATACAGGTCACATTTTAAAGGGATAGTCTAGATTATATATATATATATATATATATATATATATATATATATATATATATATATATTTATATTTAAATATTCCTTTAAATTTTAACAAGTGTCTTAGGCACTTGAGAGAATTGGGCACCCCCTAATTCAGACTATAGTCTTAAAAAATATAAGCATAAATTCTCTTACCATCTCCTTCCGACCTTCATCCTTTTCTTGAAGCTTTAAGTTAGCAGAGACCTAGGCAAATATTAGTGTTATGTTAGTAAACTGTACATTCAATAATCTCAAACAACCATTTATATATCTGATACCAGACACAATAATATATGAACCCTGGAAAATGTCTTCCAAGCATGTCCCATGGTAGAAATATTTATTGTACTAATTATTATGATCTGAAATGTTTCCATCTGACTAAAGGGTCAATTTATCAAGCTCCGTATGAAGGCTCCGTATGAAGGCTCCGTATGAAGGCTCGCCCGAAACAGAAGTTATAAAGCAGTGGTCTAAAGACCGCTGCTCCATAACATGTCCATCTGCTTTGAGGCCACCAACAGAAATCAACATGATCAAATAGGATCGGGTTGATTGATACCCCCGCTGGTGGCCGATTCTGCAGGGGGCGGGATTGCACCAGCAGTTCACAAGAACTGCTGGTGCAATGATAAATGCCGACAGTGTATGCTACACATCGCATCATGTCCGCTCGCACTTACATAAATATACCCCTAAGAGTAAGTGCGCTGATGGTCAAAGTTGATATAATAATTGATATAAGTCAAGCTTCAAAATAATAATAATAATAATAAACATCAAAGATAACCATTAATCAGAAAAGACTGGAGAAGGTTTCTGTCCCTTTATTAAAAATAACAAAAGCTGACTGCAATTTCTTGTTCTAAACTACAGAATATTTCATATTCATTTTTGCAACTATTTTTTTAAATTTAACATTCTAATATTCACTGTAAGTCTATGGGAATCAATATTCAAATGTAATATTTGATTATTATATTCAACAGGCATCTTCTAATTCATAAGAGGTGTCATAAAAACATATCCAAGCGTGGGTGATTTTGTTGCAATGTTTTCTAAGCTATTCCAATCCATTAGAAGAGGCACAATGTTAATATGTAAAACATTTTGAATTTCATATACAAGATACAAGAAAATATGATTAAACATTCAAAAACAAAACAAAAAGAATAAATAAAAAGTCTTTCAAGTATTTTTCAAGGTTATTTTTGGCAAAGGTTTCTTCAGACATTCACAGAAGCAAAATATAAGCTTCTACAGCAAAGGTAAAATATTGTGACTAAGTGTTTCCATATTGATGATGACTGCCTATTGTGCTTAAATGCCAGGGTTTTTAACTTACCCATTAATGGCCTAGATTACAAGTAGAGCGGTATTTAGCACTGCCACTCAAGCGCTAATACAGCTGAAAGTAAACTTTTCACATGAGCGGGTTAGAGCGCTTATTGCAAGTTGAAAGTAATTTTTTTTTTTTGCATGCAAGAGAAACCTGATGTGCACAAACTTCAGAACTATGGATTTCACCACTGTGTCACTCGCATGCTTACCCGACAGGAGTTACACCTATTGCTCTAACCCGAAGGTAGTTATGAATATTTTACATTCCAATGTTCTTTTATTTTAAATAAATAAATATATATATATATATATATATATATATATATATATATATATATATATATATATAAAACATGGAAGGGAACTGCACTCCAAGACCGGATCAGGTACACATCCTGTGACTCAGTAACATCCAGCCCTGGGTGCTAAATAGCACTCCAAAAAAGCTGTGATGTCACCAGAGCCACAGGCAGTTAACCCCAGTCCGGAATGGGTGCAAGAACCAAGGGAGATTACAAATAAAAAGTAATACAACACCTAGAAACACCCAGCACTCACCAGCTAGCTCACAGCTAAGATAAAATCACAACTGGAAAGGTTAGTCACCGCATCTGGCCAAATGGGAAAGCTCAGGCACCACGTCAAGGTCCTTTCCTTTGCCTGAGTCCCTAACACAGGCACACCATCATGCGAGCTCACAAAGCTAAACAAACTGAGAACAAAGAAGGGGTGCACAGGTGGCTGTAATCACCCATAGAAAATACAAAACATGGAAGGGAACTGCACTCCAAGACCGGATCAGGTACACATCCTGTGACTCAGTAACATCCAGCCCTGGGTGCTAAATAGCACTCCAAAAAAGCTGTGATGTCACCAGAGCCACAGGCAGTTAACCCCAGTCCGGAATGGGTGCAAGAACCAAGGGAGATTACAAATAAAAAGTAATACAACACATAGAAACACCCAGCACTCACCAGCTAGCTCACAGCTAAGATAAAATCACAACTGGAAAGGTTAGTCACTGCATCTGGCCAAATGGGAAAGCTCAGGCACCACGTCAAGGTCCTTTCCTTTGCCGTTAGGGACTCAGGCAAAGGAAAGGACCTTGACGTGGTGCCTGAGCTTTCCCATTTGGCCAGATGCAGTGACTAACCTTTCCAGTTGTGATTTTATCTTAGCTGTGAGCTAGCTGGTGAGTGCTGGGTGTTTCTATGTGTTGTATTACTTTTTATTTGTAATCTCCCTTGGTTCTTGCACCCATTCCGGACTGGGGTTAACTGCCTGTGGCTCTGGTGACATCACAGCTTTTTTGGAGTGCTATTTAGCACCCAGGGCTGGATGTTACTGAGTCACAGGATGTGTACCTGATCCGGTCTTGGAGTGCAGTTCCCTTCCATGTTTTGTATTTTCTATGGGTGATTACAGCCACCTGTGCACCCCTTCTTTGTTCTCAGTTTGTTTAGCTTTGTGAGCTCGCATGATGGTGTGCCTGTGTTAGGGACTCAGGCAAAGGAAAGGACCTTGACGTGGTGCCTGAGCTTTCCCATTTGGCCAGATGCGGTGACTAAACTTTCCAGTTGTGATTTTATCTTAGCTGTGAGCTAGCTGGTGAGTGCTGGGTGTTTCTATGTGTTATATATATATATATATAATGTATTTTGTAAAATATACTGTATATCTATACCTATATACAGTATAGACGAAGAAGGGACCTAATATGGTTGTGTACCTTCGAAACACGTAAGGATCCTTTACAGAACGGCTTTATACACCACACTCCCGAGTGACCTGTTATTACGGTGTGAAGGGATTTATTCTGCTACAAGCTGGTCTGGTTTCTATTGTCACTAATTACCTCATATGTATTGAGGGTTTAAATTGTAAGCAGCCTGTATTATTGGGGGGGTATACACAAGGGGTTAATAAACTTTACAGAATTACACTATGTTTTCCACGTTCTTCTTTTGCTCACATATCTGACGATCCGGTGACACAAGTGGAGAAGGAATCTACCATCCCCCAATAGGATCAAAGATAGGCAAACTGAAAGATTACTACCGCCCTCTGGATCAAGCTAGTGGAGGAAAGCAGACTTCGTAATCGCAGGGTTTCTTCATATGGTGCGGCTCTTACCTCATGAGATTGAGGTTGAAGAAAGTAATTAGAAACCCGGACGGGGACACAAGCTTCACTCCACCACATTTTATATTGGATGTTTGGTTTTTTATGATGAACTATTTGATCAAGATCACATCAGAATTCATCTTTACAGACTATTTATGAATATTTTCCACTTTCTCTATTAAAATTTGAAAATAATTAATTTTATTCTGCATATATATTTGGACATTTCCGTTTTAGTAACGCTTGTTTTTATATTGATTAAGAGTTGCATACTATGATCATGCTTTTTTACTGACTGCTCTTCAATTGACTATATTGGAGTTAGGGTGTTCAGGACCACAAGAGTGGGGTACTACAGCGTTGGTCATTTAGGAACATTCATAAGGTCATTCTTTTTTCCCTCCTCTTAACACTATTACCTCAGCTTTCCAAGTTGATTGCAGCATAGCTAGTATCTATGACATCTTCTACTTATTATTAACATATCTCTAAGGCATACACCACCTTTATTTTATTGGGTTTTTATCTTTGAGCGCTGCTCCATCTCTTTTTCTGTCATATATATATATATATATATATATATATATATATATATATAGGTAGATACAGATAGATATAGGAATATCTATTTAAAAATGCATAAAACATTGTCTCCTATGTGAAGAACATTGGAATGTAAAATATTTACTGTACATACACACTAAAACACATTATTAAATACTAAGGGCTAGAACAAGTGGTACGCTAACAGTTGCATGTGAGTGAGAAGAGGTTTATCACGGCTCACTGCACACATCAGAAATAGCGCGGTATTACAAGTTGAAAGTAAACGTGTTCACTTGAGCACTATTAAATTTAACATGCGGCAGGAAAGCGTGACCTCAGCGCTCTAGTTAACTTAAAAATTGCACAAAACATCAAAAATACATGTAAAAGTACAGTTACACTCATAATAACTGACAAAAGTTATTATAAAAAAAATAATTAATTAAAAAGTTATAAGGGCTCAAAGATATGAAGTCTCAGGTGTTTAACAAAGAGCTACATACCTATATATGTCTAAATATGTATATATATATATATATATATATATAGTCACGTGAAAAAGAAAGCACACCCTCTTTGAATTCTATGGTTTTACGTATCAGACATGCATATGTATGTATAAATACAATAAAACCTTTGCAGTTAAACACCTTGTCATATGCCATATACCTTTTAACTCTTATACCATTTTTAATCATATTTATGTGCACAATTTTTATTAGATATGATATGGAAATATAAGTGTTACACTTTATTTTAATGTATTTATGTTATGTTTAGTGCAACTTTTTTTAGCCCTAACCCTTTATGCAAGGTCTTCAGTTGCGCTAACCTGACTTTAGAGCGGCACTTGTAATCTAGCCCAATATCAGTTTAAAAAAAAAAAAGTTTTTAAAAGTCCCAACACTTTATTGAAGTTATATTAATGAGAAGTTGGTCATTACATTTATGTTCTGTAACATATTATTTTTATTGTCAAAAAAATGATTTCAGCTATATATTTATCAAGAAAAAAATGTGTTTGTTAATATGTAAAAAATGGTTAACATTGTGAGAACAGGCAAAAAATGCCACTTGGAACAAACCATTTTACCGTTTTACAGAAAAGTTCAATAAGTCTGGGAAAAACTTTTTGAAAAGTGATGTTTAAGTTGAAAAGTTGTAAAGCCAGTTGGGTTTTTTAATAGATTGGAAAAAGCTTAAATTTAAAATTCCAGTGGAAAACCAACTAAGCTTTTTGGTTGGAATTATGGAAGATATGTGAATATTGTAACGGTACCAACAGGATACCAAGGGTTAATACCAGATGAACAATGTCCTGAATAGGGAATCAGCAATTCACAACCCCAATCAGTTCCCCCCTCAAACATGAGACCAGGCTCCACATTCAAGGTAAAACAAAAGTGAACTTTATTAAGGGCCATGTGCCCAGTATTTATGCAGGTCAGACCCCAGATGGGGGGTTGAAAGAATGTTGTACATTAGATGGATGGAACACGCCCTTTGACATGATACAATAGAATGCCTTACTCAAGCTGATAACAACTTAAACACAAGACACACACTTGGCTTTTCTTATCACTGAGGCGTCTGCTCTCTAGATGTGATTGAACAATGGAATGTTTATCACTAACTTTAATGACAGTACACAATAGCTGAGGCTAGTAACCTTGTCTCTTAGAAAACAGCTTCTCAAAGCTACACAAGGTCAATTCTTTTAGTTCTGACCACAGGGTCTGTCACATAGCTCCCCCCTTGTGGAACACTCCGGCAGACCCGGCTTGACCCTTTGGCGGGTCAACCTGGGGATGACCGGACTAGGAGGTGGTAGGCATGTCAGTTTGCCGGGACAATCCATCTGTATTCCCGTTATGAGAGAGAATTCCTGTCCATACAAACAAGGGTTCAACTTCCTCAGTGCCCAGACTAGGGCTAAACAGTCCTTCAAAATCCCATCAGCTTCTTTACGAGTTTTCTGTACCTGCTCTTTACAGGTATCCACAATCCCTTCATGCTGACATAGGGTGCCCTTGAGTTGCTGCACCTCACTATGAGCCAGCGTCAGCTTCTCCTCAAGTGTTGCTAAGTTTGTCTTTAATATTTCATGTCCCACTCTCAAGCTGGTGTTTTCTGCAGTCTGTCGGTGCAGCTTGTCTAGCAGAGATTCACGTTCTAAACGTGCTTTTTCCTCTGCGCTCCTCTTCTCCTTCATCAGCGCATTGTAACGGGACTTCCACGTATCAATAGCGGATAGAGATTTACTGAGCTCAGCGTCCTGGGGCTTAGCAGCAGGTGGGTCAGTCTCTGCTGCACGGATCTGGGCACGGGTAGTCACAGGGTTAACATCAGCGGGACCCATAGGAGCGTAGGCAGAAACAAGGGGGGGCCAAGTTATTTCCAAGGAGAACATCAGCGGGTAAGTCCTTCATGACCCCCACATTCACAGGTCTAGCGCCCACTCCCCAATCCAAATGTACCCTGGCAACAGGTAGGCGGAACACAGCGCCCCCTGCTACCCTCACAGTCACAGTGTCTCCAGTGTGCTGTTTCTCAGACACCAAATTCTTTTGAAGCAAGGTCGTGGTAGCACCAGTATCCCGTAGACCACTGACATCCTTCCCATTCACTTTAACCAGTTGCCGGTTATTCCGGCGGGCAGCTTGCACAAGGTCTGCTTCATGTAGGATGCCCCAGCATTCTTGCGCCTCTACGTAGCGGGCCGCAGGCTGAGGATTACGTGGGATTCCGCCGGTGGGTCTTCTCCAGGACTGCGCTTTGTTCGCTGCGTTTAGGGGACACTCTGGTCTTTTGTGCCCTAGTTGCTTACATCCAAAGCACCGAATAGGTTGTGAGTAGCCCCGCGAATTGAACCGGGCTCTCTGAGGGTAGTTCGTGGCCGGAGGCCGTGTGGTATAGCGGTGCGCCGGGGTTTGGTAACTGGCAGCTGCTGGGGTGACTGGGGGTCTGTACTCCACTCTAGCAGGGGGCTTAGTGGTAGCAGTGTCCAGTTTGCGGGCATCCGTATACTCATCTGCCAAGCGAGCCGCTTCATGCAGGGTGGAGGGTTTACGGTCCCGAACCCACTCTCGAACTCCTGTGGGTAACTTGTCGAAGCAATGTTCCAACAGTAATAGCTGCAGCACCTCTTCCCCAGATACGGCTTGGCACCCTGCTATCCAGTGAGCTGCTGTGCGGTGCACCTTACATGCCCACTCAAGGTAGGAATCTCCAGCTAATTTAACAGTGTCTCTGAACCGTCTCCGGTATGCCTCCGGTGTAACCGCATACCTGGAGAGCAGAGCCTCTTTTACAGTATTATAATCCCCGACTTCCTCATCTGGAATGGCCCGAAAAGCCTCACTGGCCCGGCCGGATAATTTTCCGGATAATATCGTGACCCAGTCCTCTGCGGGTACCTTGTGTAGTGCACATTGCCTCTCAAAATCAGCAAGGTACCCATCAATCTCTCCTTCTGTTTCCAGGAAGTTTTTAAAAGCTGCAAAATTACCTTTTCTCTTTTCCACTGGGGTTGCTGTGACTTGGGCTGCTGCAGCGCTGCTTTGGCGAAGTAGGTTGGCCTCCACAGCTGCTATGACCCGGTCGAAAATTTTGGCAGATGGGTTGGGGCCATAATATGCTTGCTTCTTCCGGGGTTCTGTCTGATATGCTGGGCCCATTGGTTCCTTCTGTCCCTGGTACTCTTTCCATCTTAGTCAGTATTGTAATAATCCCCCTCTTCCTGAGGTTACTGGCTTGTGTAGTTGCTCTTCTAGGCGATAAGGTTCATTCCGTCGCTTGCCACCAATTGTAACGGTACCAACAGGATACCAAGGGTTAATACCAGATGAACAATGTCCTGAATAGGGAATCAGCAATTCACAACCCCAATCAGTTCCCCCCTCAAACATGAGACCAGGCTCCACATTCAAGGTAAAACAAAATTGAACTTTATTAAGGGCCATATGCCCAGTATTTATGCAGGTCAGACCCCAGATGGGGGGTTGAAACAATGTTGTACATTAGATGGAGGGAACACGCCCTTTGACATGATACAATAGAATGCCTTACTCAAGCTGATAACAACTTAAACACAAGACACACACTTGGCTTTTCTTATCACTGAGGCGTCTGCTCTCTAGATGTGATTGAACAATGGAATGTTTATCACTAACTTTAATGACAGTACACAATAGCTGAGGCTAGTAACCTTGTCTTTTAGAAAACAGCTTCTCAAAGCTACACAAGGTCAATTCTTTTAGTTCTGACCACAGGGTCTGTCAAAAATATCATGACTATCACAGAAAACAATTGTTCTATCAAATCAAATCAAATGTTCTGATATTTGCTCATCCCACGGGTAGAGAACACGCAGTTTAAAGAGACAGAGTTTATTGTAATGTTGAATCATTTTACAGGCAAGGGAAAAGTACTTGTAGGTAGCTGTCTACTTTGCCTAATGACAAAATTTGTAACCTGCTTATACAGCATTCAACTAATTAATAATTGGTTCATTTTGGATAGAGGGTTATAGATTACAAGTAATGCAACACCGACCTATTACTGTATATTATCATCTAAATCAGCCTCTCTCTCTCTCTCTCTGAGCACTGACAGTTTTGCTTTAGTTTATATGATGTATTTATTTAAAAGAAGCACTAACATTTCCTAATAGGGTCTCTAACCACAATATTAAATCTGCAAAATCCCCATCTACAGTCTTACAGCAGAATGCCACAGTCAGTTATCTTGATCTAATGTTATGGTTTGGGGTTGAGATTATTTTTTAATGTTACTGATTGGGGTTAGGGATTAGAGTTAGGGCTTGGGTTAACTCCATTAAATCCTGTATGTACAGGGAGTGCAGAATTATTAGGCAAATGAGTATTTTGACCACATCATCCTCTTTATGCATGTTGTCTTACTCCAAGCTGTATAGGCTCGAAAGCCTACTACCAATTAAGCATATTAGGTGATGTGCATCTCTGTAATTAGAAGGGGTGTGGTCTAATGACATCAACACCCTTTCCTTTGGCAAAATGGGTCAAAAGAAGGACTTGACAGGCTCAGAAAAGTCAAAAATAGTGAGATATCTTGCAGAGGGATGCAGCACTCTTAAAATTGCAAAACTTCTGAAGCGTGATCATCGAACAATCAAGCGTTTCATTCAAAATAGTCAACAGGGTCGCAAGAAGCGTGTGGAAAAACCAAGGCGCAAAATAACTGCCCATGAACTGAGAAAAGTCAAGCGTGCAGCTGCCAAGATGCCACTTGCCACCAGTTTGGCCATATTTCAGAGCTGCAACATCACTGGAGTGCCCAAAAGCACAAGGTGTGCAATACTCAGAGACATGGCCAAGGTAAGAAAGGCTGAAAGACGACCACCACTGAACAAGACACACAAGCTGAAACGTCAAGACTGGGCCAAGAAATATCTCAAGACTGATTTTTCTAAGGTTTTATGGACTGATGAAATGAGAGTGAGTCTTGATGGGCCAGATGGATGGGCCCGTGGCTGGATTGGTAAAGGGCAGAGAGCTCCAGTCCGACTCAGACGCCAGCAAGGTGGAGGTGGAGTACTG
Source organism: Bombina bombina (assembly GCF_027579735.1). NCBI lineage: Eukaryota > Metazoa > Chordata > Amphibia > Anura > Bombinatoridae > Bombina > Bombina bombina. Next base: position 83,460,757 of record NC_069501.1, read on the forward strand.
GTTTGGGCTGGTATCATCAAAGATGAGCTTGTGGGGCCTTTTCGGGTTGAGGATGGAGTCAAGCTCAACTCCCAGTCCTACTGCCAGTTTCTGGAAGACACCTTCTTCAAGCAGTGGTACAGGAAGAAGTCTGCATCCTTCAAGAAAAACATGATTTTCATGCAGGACAATGCTCCATCACACGCGTCCAAGTACTCCACAGCGTGGCTGGCAAGAAAGGGTATAAAAGAAGAAAATCTAATGACATGGCCTCCGTGTTCACCTGATCTGAACCCCATTGAGAACCTGTGGTCCATCATCAAATTGGAGATTTACAAGGAGGGAAAACAGTACACCTCTCTGAACAGTGTCTGGGAGGCTGTGGTTGCTGCTGCACGCAATGTTGATGGTGAACAGATCAAAACACTGACAGAATCCATGGATGGCAGGCTTTTGAGTGTCCTTGCAAAGAAAGGTGGCTATATTGGTCACTGATTTGTTTTTGTTTTGTTTTTGAATGTCAGAAATGTATATTTGTGAATGTTGAGATGTTATATTGGTTTCACTGGTAAAAATAAATAATTGAAATGGGTATATATTTGTTTTTTGTTAAGTTGCCTAATAATTATGCACAGTAATAGTCACCTACACACACAGATATCCCCCTAAAATAGCTATAACTAAAAACAAACTAAAAACTACTTCCAAAACTATTCAGCTTTGATATTAATGAGTTTTTTGGGTTCATTGAGAACATGGTTGTTGTTCAATAATAAAATTAATCCTCAAAAATACAACTTGCCTAATAATTCTGCACTCCCTGTATAGGCATATATATATGTATATACTGTATGTAAGTGTGTGTGTGTTTATAGGTATATATATATATATATATATATATATATATATATATATATATATATATATATATAATTGTCATTGCCATGTACTCACTTCCATCTTTATAATAACTGCCTGGGTGTTCCTTCCAAAAAATTAATTTTCCGTATTCATCAAATGTAGAGGCAATAACAGGATTTAAAATCAATTCTTTATTCTGAATCCATAAAAATTTACAGTATCAACTTTTCGGCTTTGTGTCAAGCCCCAGCAAAATACATATCACTCTGTTAAACAGATCAAGTATAGCTGCCAGTATACAGTATGCCAATATATATATATGTTGTCAGTATACAAATGTCTCAGGCTTTATTACCAACTTTTTGTTAATCCCCTGGTAGGATTTAAAGGGGTTAACCCAAGCCCCAACCCTAATCCATAACTCTAACCCCAATAAGTAACTTGAAAAACCAAACAAAAAACTGACTGTGACATTCTGCTGTAAGACTGTAGTTGGTATCTTGCATATTTAATACTGTGGCTAGAGACCCTATTAAGAAATTATATATATAAAACATTTACTTTCATTCTCCTCTAATAAAATGCATTTACCATCATGGCCTCCTGTACTGTAAGATGAGGTAACAGCATATCGTCTTGCATGATGTAACAAGATACTTTGCGGAAAGAGCGTAGGTCTCGAGGTTGTCCATTAATGTGAACCTCCCCCTTCATCCCTGTCTCTCTGAAATAAACATCAAATGAAGCAATTTAGTTATGGCGTCAAATCATTTGATAAGCACCTTATAGATTTAAGACATCATCAATGTCTCCTTTGAAATATTTGTGCACAGAAAGTGTACAAGAATGTCACTGTGTAATATGGTGCCAGCTTGCAATTCATTGTTTACTTTGAGATCTTGTTCTACACTGTTGAGTATGGGCAACCTGTATTAGAGAATTCCTCCGGACTAATGCAGAACAGTGGGAGTGCCAGTTTATGAATCCGGTGGCACAACATATTATTGGAGGCATGCCCATCCCAACAACTGGGGGCTAGCTGAGCACATAAGGTGAGCCAATGACAAAAGGCATACATGTGCAGCCACCAATCAGTAACTAGCTCCCATTGCTAATCCTAAACCAACCAATGTATGATTTTCAGCAAAGGATACTAAGAAAAGAGATTAATGTTTATCATTACATGCTCTATCTGAATAATGACAGAAATAGTTTGGGTTTCATAGCAATTTAACACTCAAGTAGTACATGCATTACAGTGCAAACAATTTAGAGTGAAATATCCCTTTAATAGCTATGATAAAATGCTAGTTAAATACACAAATAATTTTGGTAGTAGCTAGCCTGAAAATGAAACAAGATAGCAAAGAGCTGAATCAGTCTGAATCTGGCTAGTGATTAAACATACAAGCTTTAGAATGTCTAAGTAACCTGCTGAAATCATTTCTTATCCCTGAGCAAGTTATCTGCTGACAGCTTAAAGGGACAGTCTACAATAGAATTGTTATTGTTTTAAAAGACAGATAATCCCTTTATCACCCATCCCCCAGTTTTGCATAACCAAGACTGTTGTATTAATATTCTTTTTACCTCTGTGATTACCTTGTATCTAAGAACCTTCTGACAGCCCCCTGATCACATGACTGTGACTATATAAAATCTATTGAGTTGCATTTAGCATTGTGTTGTGCTAACTCTTAAATAACTCCCTGTGCCTTAACACAGTGTAATCTATATGGCCCACAGTCTCTTGTTGTCAAAAGCAATTTAAAAAACATGTGATAAGAGGCAGCCCTCAGGGGCTTAGAAATTAGCATATGAGCCTGCCTAGGTTTAGTTTCAACTAAGAATAACAAGAGAACAAAGCAAATTTTATAATAAAAGTAAATGGGAAAGTTGATTAAAATTACAAGTCCTATCTGAATAATGAAAGCTTAATTTTGACTAGACTGTCCCTTTAAATCTGAAAATGTCTCTTAAAAAGGTGTTTAGTTCTATTAGTTGTTGTAGATTCTTCCTCATTTCTATAAAACATTAGTGAGTCAGAGTACTTCAGTCACACATGTGTAAATGCACTGTGAGCTTAAAGGGACATGAGACCCACATTTTTTCTTTCATGATTTAGAAAGAGAATGCAATTTTAAACATCTTTCTAATTTACTTCTATTATCTAATTTGTTTTATTCTCTTGATATTCTTTGCTGAAAAGCATATCTAGATATGCTCAGTAGCTGCTGATTGGTTGCTGCACATAGAAGCCTTGTGTGATTGGCTCACCCATGTGCATTGCTTTTTCTTCAACTAAGGATATCTAAAAAATGAAGCAAAATAAATAATAGAAGTAAATTGTAATGTTGTTTAAAGTTCTATTCTCTATCTGAATCATGAAAGAAAGATTTTGGGTTTAGTGGCCCTTTAAGACTGCTAATTTAAAGGGACAGGAAAGTCAAAATTAAACTTGCAGTATTCAGATAGGGCATGTAATTTTAAGACACTTTTAAATTCACTTATATTTTCAAATGTGCTTTGTTCTCTTAGTATCCCTTGTTGAAAATGAATACACACATATCCTACACTGGTGGGAGCTAGCTGCTGATTGGTGCCTGCACACATTTGTCTCTTGTTATTGGCTAACTAGAAGAGTTCAGCTAGCTGCCAGTAGTGCAATGCTGTTTCTTCGGAAATGAATATCAAGAGAAAGAAGCAAATTTGATAATATAAGTAAATTAAAAAGTTGTTTGTAATTGTATGTTCTATCTTAATCATGTAAGAAAATGTTGGGGTTTCCTGTCCCTTTAAATATTTTGGATTAATTAAAAGTGGTGATTTTTCTTAACTTATTGGCTGCCAAGAATACTACAGTCCAGTAAACTAGCTTTGACTCATTTAAGTGAAATTAAACACTAAATAAATTTTATTAGCATATGCATATAAGCATACTGGGCTTTTTCTGATCATGGGTGCCACCATTTTGAATCTAGCTGTCACTGCATTCCAGTATGATTCTATACACCATACTTTTTCAGATTTCCCTGCAGTCCCAATATGAGAGGGACAGTCTCTAATTCTGGGCTCTGACTAGGGTTGCCACCTGTCCCTTAAAATACAGGACACTTATAAGTTACACATGCTGCAGGGTGTGCATGGAGGAATATGAATAGTGCTGTCCAGAAACACAATACATGTTTCTCCCTACGCACCCTGCAGCATGTGTAACTCATAAGTGTCCAGGAAAACAGGGCCACAATGGCAAACCTATCTGTCCCTATCTGAGACAGCCATATGTCCGTTCAGTGTCCGGGCTGCTTACACATTGGTGCCCCCTCACTACCACTAATCACCAGGACTCCCCCAGGGACCCTCCAGAGATGGGTAAGTACCCCAGAGGGGCTATTAAATTTGATGCAAGGACTGAGATTTAAATAAATAAATACTTGTTTTTAAACACGTATTTTCTAAAAATAAAAAAGAGGGTATGGGACTGTTGTCTCCTTATTCACCTACCACCATAACTTAGATGGTGAGGAGTCACAGGTAGGTCACTGACAATGTCAACTGGGTCTGGGAATTCCATGCTGAATCCATCTGGAGGCAGCCATATGAGAGCTCAACAGTCAACACTGTGTGACATTGCACAATATTGCACTTATAAGACACACTGAGAAAAAAAAAACACCAGGCAAACTCCCACTATTACAGACACTGCCACTCTTCCCACGCATTAGCATATCCCCAGAAACTCTCTGCTCTTAGTTTACATACAATCAGTGATCACCAATAGTAGTTGTGTCCACAGTCCCATAGTCTTCTGCACTAAAGTAAGTCATTTATATTTTGTTAAACCGTTACCGGACTGAGTGTCCGGTCATGGTCAGGTGTTCAATGACAGGCAGCTTGCCCTGCTGTCAGACAGGACAGAGAGTGGGAGCCGGAGGAACTTACCACTCTCTGATGCGCAGATCTGTGGGGGTCTGGCTGGGGATACAGGTGCAGGTGCACAGCACTGTTTTGAGAGGATGATGCTGTCAGCCTGTCCGGACCGCTGGGACTGGGACCAACTCTAATTAGCTCTGCCTCTGACAGTGACTGCAGCCACGGGAAAAAGGAAACTACTTCCTCCCGCGCTAACTGTCTGACAGTGTCTGCCTCTGACTTCTTCCATCGCGTGCCCGCGTCCCAATTTAATTTGCAATCACTCAGTTAGCTCTTGCTTGCTCAGTCTGTGCACCAGTTAGTCAGACCGGCCGGCAATAAAAAGGATTTCAGTCAGGTTAAGAGTAAAGTACCGCTAACTGGCACTACCTCTAACTTTAGCAGCGCTCTTGCTGGGGCACAACACTTTACTTTTTAACAAAAATAAAAATAAAAAAATTTAAAATTTTGTAAAACTGCTCCCCACTGCTCCCTATTGCGCCCCGGGCTACTGCCCAGTCTGCCCGCCCCTAGAAACGGCCCTGCCAGTGCTGGCATGTTTGTACATGTGCATCAACTCTCATTTATATTAGGGTTGCCACCTCAGCTATTTTTTCCTAAACACTTATGAGTTACACATGCTGCAGGGTGTGCAGTGGGCAATATGCACTGCACACCTAAACAGCACACAAATAGTGACCCTGGACAGCATTATTCATGTTCCTCCCTGCACAACTTGCAGCATGTGTAACTCATAAGTGTCGATGAAGACATGGCTGGACTTTATATACCTGCAGTGAAACCTAGGTTCCAAAATAGCAGCACACATAATTAGAAGGAGGTGCATGTATTAAGTTAATGTCCCTTTAAGCATCTTACATGAGTTCTGACCACATCCTCCATCAGTTTCCATAGCCCCAAATGACCCATTACACACTGCCCTCAGCATACACAAAAATGATCATTTGCACCCTAATCTGTAAACTGTAGAAGATTCACAGATTCTAGGTCACCAAATTATCGGCCCATAGTATAAGCTCGCATCTCTGATATCTACACCTAACACGCTCTATGCATGTTAAAGGGATGTTAGGTCTCAATTGAACTTTGATGAACATGCAATACAACTTTCCAATTGCTTATTTCATGTAAGTTGCTTGGTTCACTTTGTATCCTTTGTTGAAAAGCATACCTAGGTAGGCTCAGGAGCAGCAATGCACTACTGGGAGCAAGCTGCTGATTAGTAGCTGCACACCTGATTTGTTCAGCTTTCTCCCAGTAATGTGTTGCTGCTCCTTCAACAAAGGATACCAAGAAATGAAATCAAGCAAATTTGATAACAGAAGAAAAACTGGAAATTGGGTTTCATGTCCCTTTAATGCAGTCGCCAAGCTCCTAGTAAATTAGTAAATATACTTTCATCTAGAGTTGCCACCTCGGCCATGTTTTCCTGGACACTTATGAGTTACACGTGCTGCAGGGTGTGCAGGGAGGAACATGGATACTGCTGTCCTGGGTCACTATTTGTGTGGTGTCCAGGTGTGCAATGCATGTTCCCCTCTGCACACCCTGCAGCATGTGTAACTCATATGTATCTACCTTCATCACATTTCTGCACATACAAAAAATTATAACAAATACTAAACGAATTAGATGCAAATTAAACTTGTTATTTCAGTTCCTACCAGAGAGCAATTGTAGTGAAGAGTTTACTTCCTGTCAATATGTGAAACAAACAGGCAAAGTCAGGCACTTTTTACGATTATCTTTTTTCCCCAATCAAATGCGTTTTCTTTAGATACTTTGATCATTGGCTCACACAATTCTTCAGACCCCATGACTTGTTCAGCTTTTCGTCGTACTAATTAAAACTAGTAGGTAGGAGCTTGTGTGTACTGTAGCAGTATTTAGCAATATATGTGTATAAAGGGGTTTTATTGCTGTTCTTAAAGGGACAGTCAATTCAAAATTATTCAGATAGGGCATGCAAGTTTATTAAAAAGAAATCCAAATTACTTTTATCATAAAATTTGCTTTGTTCTCTTGGTTTTCTTTGTTGGAAGCTAAACATAGGTAGGCTCATAAACTGATTTCTAAGCTGTTGAAGTCCACTTCTTATCTCAGTGCATTTTGAAGAGTTTTCACCGATATAGTGCTACTTCATGTGTGCCATATACTGTAGATAGCACTGTGCTTACTCCCGTGGAGTTATTTATGAGTTAGCACTGACTGGCTGAAATGCAAGTCTGTCAAAAAAAAACTGAGATAAGGGGGCAGTCTGATGAGGCTTAGATACAAGGTAATCAAAGAGTTAAAAAGTGTATTAATATAATAGTGTTAGTTATGCAAAACTGGGGAATGGGTAATAAAGGGATTATCTATCTTTCTAAACAATAAACATTTAAGTAGACTGTCCCTTTAAGCTTTAAGATGTAAAGAGCATGGTGGTTTTGGGATATGGTATCCACACCCTAAAGTTTTAAATGGACATCAAACACCTCCCATTTTTATGTAAAAATTGTGTTTGTCACACGCACCAAAGGCCAAAAAGCAAAATCTGTAACCTAGGTTGTTTTCAAATCAATAGCTGGTTTAGGCAATTTGAAACATTTTGAAACTATTTGAATACTAAAGCATTTGGTTTATTTATTATTAGTGTTAAACCACAATGCTTAAACGGGCTGTGTTGTAAAAAAAGGGAAATCCCTATGAAATTTATGAGTAACCTGTAAGTACCAATTAAGATAAATTTAAAGGGACGTGAAGCTCTAAATGTTTCTTTCATGATGAAGATAAACCATATAACTTTAAAATAGGTTTCCAATTTACTCCTGTCAGGAGTGCACGTATATCTGGAGAGCTATAAGGTAGAGGCTTGGCAAGAATGCTTTTGAACACTAGATGGCAGCAGTGTTTGAACCATATATAACATTGTTCCAAGCATTCTTCAAATCTATGGTCATATAAGTGCACTAGACACATTTACGCACCTATACCTACCCACCTGCTTTTTAATAAAGGATACTAAAGAACAATGTAAATTTGATAATATATTTGGAAGGTTTTTGTTTTTTTTTGTAAATTGTACACACTGTCTAAATCATGAAAGAAAAATTTGGGGATTTATCTCCCTTTAAATGCAAGTAAAACTATTTATTTCATTTACCTTGCATTTTACTTACTTAATACATATTTTGATATTGTTTTCTATCTTATCTTTGAGTTTTTTTGGAAAAAAATGAATCGTCACATCAGTTAAAGGGACATCAAAGTGGCAAAATGAAAAAGCTCTAATGCATTAGAGCATTTTATAACTGCCCTAGTGCTTGCATATGACAGTGTTAAACACATAGCTAAAGTCAGCTCCAAAGCAGTAATGCACTACTAGAAGCTGTCTTATCACACCTAGTGCCAATGGCAAGAGACATATAAGTGCAGCCACCAATCACAAGCTAGCTCTCAGTGGTGCATTGGTGCTCATGAACCTACCTATATATGCTTTTAAACGAAGCACAGTAAGAGAATGATAACAGAGGATAATAGACATAAACTTGAAAAGTCTCTTAAAATGGAATGTTCTATCTGAACCATGAAAGTTTACTTTTAGTTTCACGTCCCTTTAAGAAGCTGCCAGCTCATTTAGGCTAGTTTTGGGTGCACTTAGTTTTGGATTTTCAGTGTTTAGTAGCTGTTTCAATATCTTTTTTTTTTCTCTCTCTCTCTAATATAGTTGCACAACTTTATACATATAATAAAAATCACCAACCTGTATCCTGCTAGGATATTCATAAGGGTGGACTTTCCTGCCCCAGATGGTCCCATGATTGCAACAAGTTCCCCACAGCTGAACCTTCCAGAGATTCCCTTCAACAAAGTCTTGTACCCTGGATGATAAAACCACAAACTATTTAATAAACATTTTACAACACAAGTGGAAAAAACAACTGAGTTAAAAGTGATCCACTGATTTCTACAGTACTAAACACATCTGTAAGACCTTCGCTAATAATGGTAACGGATCAACTTTTGTTTTATTGGTAAAAAGTAACAAACATTACTGCACAAAATAAATCATATGACTGATATTGAGCTTTATTCCAACCAATCTGAGTTCTCTTGAGTGCATTGTATGGGTCTTGACAGGGTTTTTGCATTTGTATATCATTTGCATAGCTCTAAAGATTTCCTAGAGACTTCCCTGGACAGGAAAGTGATGGGGACTTGTGGGCAGAGTTTCAGCAGTGTTTTGTGGGTGGAGCTTATGCAGATCAGGGGTGCAGTGGGTGGGAGTTTGTTGATGGGTGTCATCTTAAATGTCATGGTCGGAGCAGGCACATTTGCCCTGATTGGGGAAGCTGCAAGAGGGACAGGGGTAGACCTTGCAACCTGTGATAATCCCTCAATCTCCTGAATGGTTGGGAGGTCTAATGATTGCACTTTATCTGAATTTGGGCCATATAAACACTTTCTATATTTTATACAAGACAGCCAATCAGAAAACATCTATTTTGCTGTTTCTCAAAGAATTGGTTAACTTTTTCACATTTTAACTCTTGTACTTCACATTCTTGGCTATTTTCAAAGATTTTTGTTAATGTTAAAATTCTTCCACATGCTGAGCATACATTTAAATAAACCAGATTGTTTTTTCTAATCCAGAATTTTTATTGTTTAAAGATAGATAATACCTCTTTTACACATTCCCCAGTTTTGCATAACCAGTACTGTTATATTAATACTTTTTACCTCTGTGATTACCTGGTATCTAAGACTCTGCTCCCTTATTTCAGATCTTTTGACAGACGTACCTTTTAGCCAATCAGTGCTGACTCATAAATAACCCCACAGGAGTGAGCACAATGGTATCTATATGGCACACATGAACTAGCACTGTCTTATCACTGAGATAAGAGGTGGCCTTTAAGGGCTTAGAAATAAGCATATGGCCCTACCTAGGTTTAGCTTTCAACAAAGAATACAAAGAGAACAAAGCAAAATAGATTATAAAAGTAAACTGGAAAGTTTTTAAAATTGCATTCCCTATCTGCATCATGATGGTTTAATTTTGACTTGAGTGACCCTTTAAAAAAAATGAAATAATGTTCAAATCACAATTTAAATCTATGAAACTTGAGAACATATTAAATACAATCATCTATGGCCTAGATTATAAATGGACTATATAAATGGTAGCGTTATGGTGTGCTAGCATTGCTAGAGCGCAACATTATATATATATATATATATATATATATATTAGTGATGTCACGAAAAGTTCGCCGGCGAATACTTCCCGGCGAACATAGCTTGTTCGCATTTGCCGCGGCGGGCGAACATATGGGATGTTCGATCCGCCCCCTATTCGTCATCATTGAGTAATACTTTGACCCTGTACCTCACAGTCAGCAGACACATTCCAGCCAATCAGCAGCAGACCCTCCCTCCCAGACCCTCCTACCTCCTGGACAGCATCCATTTTAGATTCATTCGGAAGCTGCTTTCTTAGTGAGAGGAGGGACAGTGTAGCTGCTGATGATTTAATAGGGAAATCGATAGCTAGGCTAGTGTATTCAGTGTCCACTACAGTCCTGAAGGACTCATCTGATCTCTGCTTTAAGGACAGCGCCCCAAAAAGCCCTTTTTAGGGCTAGAACATCAGTCTGCTTTTTTTTTTTTCCTGTGTAATCTAATTGCAGTTGCCTGCCTGCCAGCGTGTGTGTCAGGCTCACATCGTATACTGTGCCCACTTGCCCAGTGCCACCACTCATATCTGGTGTAACAGTAGTGTAGATTTAAAAAAAAAAAAAAAACACTTTTTTGGCTGTGTTAAATAATAGCAGTCAGTTTACTTCACCCGTGTGCGTTTCAGTGCCTGCCTGCCAGGGCACAGTGTCACCCCTTACTTTTATCACCAATTTTGCTTTGTTCTCTTGGTATTCTTAGTTGAAAGCTTAACCTTGGAGGTTCATATGCTAATTTCTTAGACCTTGAAGCCCACCTCTTTCAGATTGCATTTTAACAGTTTTTCACTACTAGAGGGTGTTAGTTCACGTATTTCATAGATAACACTGTGCTCGTGCACGAGAAGTTATCTGGGAGCAGGCACTGATTGGCTAGACTGCAAGTCTGTCAAAAGAACTGAAAAAAGGGGCAGTTTGCAGAGGCTTAGATACAAGATAATCACAGAGGTTAAAAGTATATTATTATAAATGTGTTAGTTATGCAAAACTGGGAAATGGGTAATAAAGGGATTATCTATCTTTTAAAACAATAAAAATTCTGGTGTAGACTGTCCCTTTAAACGGGGAGTTTGGTCTGTCACTGTGAAGCGGGCGTAACCCTTACACTACCTGATCGATGCAACATCATACCTGATGTTTTAAAGCACGTTATTCCAAACAATTTAGGAATGTTAGGTGATTTATGCCCTTTATGGATTAAAACCAGACTCTGCATCAACTATGTAATTTTCCATGGGAGTTTTGCTATGGATCCCCCTCCGGCATGCCACAGTCCAGGTGTTAGTCCCCTTGAAACAACTTTTCCATCACTATTGTGGCCAGAAAGAGTCCCTGTGGGTTTTAAAATTCGCCTGCCTATTGAAGTCTATGGCGGTTCGCCCGTTCGCGAACAGTTGTGGAAGTTTGCGTTTGCCGTTCGCTAACCCAAATTTTTATGTTCGCGACATCACTAATATATATATATGTAAACCAACCTCTATCCTGCTAGTATATATATATATATATATATATATATAAACCAACCTCTATTCTGCTAGTATATATATATATATATAAACCAACCTCTATTCTGCTAGTATATATATATATATATATATATATATAAACCAACCTCTATTCTGCTAGTATATATATATAAACCAACCTCTATTCTGCTAGTATATATATATATATATATAAACCAACCTCTATTCTGCTAGTATATATATATATATATATATATATAAACCAACCTCTATTCTGCTAGTATATATATATATATATATATATATATAAACCAACCTCTATTCTGCTAGTATATATATATATATAAACCAACCTCTATTCTGCTAGTATATATATATATATATATATATATATATATATATATAAACCAACCTCTATTCTGCTAGTATATATATATATATATATATAAACCAACCTCTATCCTGCTAGTATATATATATATATATATATATATATATAAACCAACCTCTATTGTGCTAGTATATATATATATATATATATATACCAACCTCTATTCTGCTAGTATATATATATATATATATATATATATATATATAGCAACCTCTATCCTTCTAGTATATATATATATATATATATATATATATATATATATATATATATATATAAACCAACCTCTATTCTGCTAGTATATATATATATATATATATATATATATATACCAACCTCTATCCTTCTAGTATATATATATATATATATATATATATATATATATATATAAACCAACCTCTATTCTGCTAGTATATATATGTCGAATGTATTAGTACCTTTGCATTTTAAGAGAGAAAATCAAGAAGACTGGCACAAAATCCCAGTTGAAAAGTGTAGAACTCTTATTCAGAGCTATAGAAAGCGCCTGATTGCAGTTATTGTCGCCAAAGGCTGTGCTATGAAATATTAAGCTAACAGTACCAATACTTTTGTCTTTGTCATTCTCATTTGTTTTACTGTTTAAAGTAATGTATGAAGCCATAAATCAAAAGTGAAGTTTCTGTTATATTGCATTTGAAAAAAATTATTAAAGAATGGTGGATACCAAATACTTTTGTAAATTTTTACTTGGTTCAGAGAAAATTGTGGATTTTCCAAAAAAAGTTGAATACTTTGGCTATATATATATATATATTTGTGTGTGTTTATTATTAATGTGAATTTTAAAACATAGAGTTAAAGAAATATGATAAGCATTGGGAAGGACACAAATGTGTATATGTGTATGCATAGATGTATATATGTGTAGGTATGCATATATATTTTAGAGTGTGGCTATGTGTATGTATGTATATATGTATGTGTACGTTTATATGTTTATGTATGTATGTATGTATATATGTTTGTGTATGTATGTATGTATATGTGTATGTATGTATGTATGTATATGTGTATGTATGTATGTTTATGTATGTATGTATGTATGTATGTATATGTGTATGTATGTATGTATATGTGTATGTATGTATGTTTATGTATGTATGTATGTATATGTGTATGTATGTATGTATATGTGTATGTATGTATGTATATGTGTATGTATGTATGTTTATGTATGTATGTATGTATGTATATGTGTATGTATGTATGTATATGTGTATGTATGTATGTTTATGTATGTATGTATGTATATGTGTATGTATGTATGTATATGTGTATGTATGTATGTTTATGTATGTATGTATGTATATGTGTATGTATGTATGTTTATGTATGTATGTATGTATGTATGTATATGTGTATGTATGTATGTTTATGTATGTATGTATGTATGTATATGTGTATGTATGTATGTATATGTGTATGTATGTATGTTTATGTATGTATGTATGTATGTATGTATATGTGTATGTATGTATGTTTATGTATGTATGTATGTATGTATATGTGTATGTATATATGTTTGTGTATGTATGTATGTATATGTGTATGTATGTATGTTTATGTATGTATGTATGTATGTATATGTGTATGTATGTATGTATATGTGTATGTATGTATGTTTATGTATGTATGTATGTATGTATATGTGTATGTATGTATGTATGTATATGTGTATGTATGTATGTTTATGTATGTATGTATGTATGTATATGTGTATGTATGTATGTATATGTGTATGTATGTATGTTTATGTATGTATGTATGTATATGTGTATGTATGTATGTTTATGTATGTATGTATGTATGTATATGTGTATGTATGTATGTTTATGTATGTATGTATGTATGTATATGTGTATGTATGTATGTATATGTGTATGTATGTATGTTTATGTATGTATGTATGTATGTATATGTGTATGTATGTATGTTTATGTATGTATGTATGTATGTATGTATATGTGTATGTATATATGTTTGTGTATGTATGTATGTATATGTGTATGTATGTATGTTTATGTATGTATGTATGTATATGTGTATGTATGTATGTTTATGTATGTATGTATGTATGTATATGTGTATGTATATATGTTTGTGTATGTATATATGAAAGCATATGTGTATGTATATATAGGTATATGTATATGTATGTGTATGTACATATGTATATATTTAACTTACAAAATAAGTCAAAAACAAAATTAATGTATAAAGACATCTCAAGTGCTTAATTTGGAAGTTGGATTTGTGTTTACAGCACCCTGGCAGCTGTCGAAAATTGTTGAGAGTGCATCTTCACCCGTGACGTCTATGTATATATGTGTATGTATGTGTGCGTGTGTATATATGTATGTGTGTATATAAAGGGAGTGCAGAATTATTAGGCAAATGAGTATTTTGACCACATCATCCTCTTTATGCATGTTGTCTTACTCCAAGCTGTATAGGCTCGAAAGCCTACTACCAATAAAGCATATTAGGTGATGTGCATCTCTGTAATGAGAAGGGGTGTGGTCTAATGACATCAACACCCTCTATCAGGTGTGCATAATTATTAGGCAACTTCCTTTCCTTTGGCAAAATGGGTCAAAAAAGGACTTGACAGGCTCAGAAAAGTCAAAAATAGTGAGATATCTTGCAGAGGGATGCAGCACTCTTAAAATTGCAAAGTTTCTGAAGCGTGATCATCGAACAATCAAGCGTTTCATTCAAAATAGTCAACAGGGTCACAAGAAGCGTGTGGAAAAACCAAGGCGCAAAATAACTGCCCATGAACTGAGAAAAGTCAAGCGTGCAGCTGCCAAGATGCCACTTGCCACCAGTTTGGCCATATTTCAGAGCTGCAACATCACTGGAGTACCCAAAAGCACAAGGTGTGCAATACTCAGAGACATGGCCAAGGTAATAAAGGTTGAAAGACGACCACCACTGAACAAGACACACAAGCTGAAACGTCAAGACTGGGCCAAGAAATATCTCAAGACTGATTTTTCTAAGGTTTTATGGACTGATGAGAGTGAGTCTTGATGGGCCAGATGGATGGGCCTGTGGCTGGATTGGTAAAGGGCAGAGAGCTCCAGTCCGACTCAGACGCCATCAAGGTGGAGGTGGAGTACTGGTTTGGGCTGGTTTCATCAAAGATGAGCTTGTGGGGCCTTTTCGGGTTGAGGATGGAGTCAAGCTCAACTCCCAGTCCTACTGCCAGTTTCTGGAAGACACCTTCTTCAAGCAGTTGTACAGGAAGAAGTCTGCATCCTTCAAGAAAAACATGATTTTCATGCAGGACAATGCTCCATCACACGCGTCCAAGTACTCCACAGCGTGGCTGGCAAGAAAGGGTATAAAAGAAGAAAATCTAATGACATGGCCTCCTTGTTCACCTGATCTGAACCCCATTGAGAACCTGTGGTCCATCATCAAATGTGAGATTTACAAGGAGGGAAAACAGTACACCTCTCTGAACAGTATCTGGGAGGCTGTGGTTGCTGCTGCACGCAATGTTGATGGTGAACAGATCAAAACACTGACAGAATCCATGGATGGCAGGCTTTTGAGTGTCCTTGCAAAGAAAGGTGGCTATATTGGTCACTGATTTGTTTTTGTTTTGTTTTTGAATGTCAGAAATGTATATTTGTGAATGTTGAGATGTTATATTGGTTTCACTAGTAAAAATAAATAATTGAAATGGGTATATATTTGTTTTTTTGTTAAGTTGCCTAATAATTATGCACAGTAATAGTCACCTGCACACACAGATATCCCCCTAAAATAGCTAAAACTAAAAACAAACTAAAAACTACTTCCAAAAATATTCAGCTTTGATATTAATGAGTTTTTTGGGTTCATTGAGAACATGGTTGTTGTTCAATAATATAATTAATCCTCAAAAATACAACTTGCCTAATAATTCTGCACTCCCTGTATGTATGTGT